>NW_012122932.1:7492076-7492395 GCF_000951035.1 Colobus angolensis palliatus
TTGTGAATAGTGCCACAATAAACATACGTGTGCATGTGTCTTTATAGCAGCATGATTTATAAGGCTTTGGATATATACCCAGTAATGGGATGACTGGGTCAAATGATATTTCTAGTTCTAGATCCTTGAGGAATCACCACACTGTCTTCCACAGTGGTTAAACTAGTTTACAGTCCCACCAACAGTGTAAAGGTGTTCCTATTTCTCCACATCCTCTCCAGTACCTGTTGTTTTCTGACCTTTTAATGATTGCCATTCTAACTGGTGTGAGATGGTAGCTCATTGTGGTTTTGATTTGCATTTCTCTGATGGTGAGTGA
>NW_012122932.1:7493212-7554176 GCF_000951035.1 Colobus angolensis palliatus
CTCTGTTCTGTTCCATTGTTCTATATCTCTGTTTTGGTACCAGTACCATGCTGTTTTGGTTACTGTAGCCTTGTAGTATAGTTTGAAGTCAGGTAGCATGATCCCTCCAACTTTGTTCTTTTGACTTAGGATTGTCTTGGATTGGTTCCATATGAACTTTAAAGTAGTTTTGTCCAATTCTGTGATGAAAGTCATTGGTAGCTAAATAGGGATGGCATGATTGTATTTTTAGAAAACCCCATAGTCTCAGCCCAAAATATCCTTAAGCTGATAAAAAACTTCAGCAAAGTCTCAGGATACAAAATCAATGTGCAAAAATCACAAGCATTCTTATACACCAATAACAGACAAACAGAGAGCCAAATCATGAATGAACTCCCATTCACAATTGCTTTCAGAGAATAAAATACTTAGGAATACAACTTACAAGTGATGTGAAGGACCTCTTCAAGGAGAACTACAAACCACTGCTCAATGAAATAAAAGAGGACACAAACAAACGGAAGAACATTCCATGCTCATGGACAGGAAGAAACAATATCGTGAAAATGGCCATACTGCCCAAGGTAATTTATAGATTCAACATTTACTTTCTAGAATAGAAGAAAGTACTAGTTTCCTGTGGCTGGTGTAACAAATTACCACACAGTGGATGACTAAAAACAACAGAAATTTGTACTTTCATAGTTCTAGAGGCCAGAGGTCTGAAACCTACACACCAGCAGGGCCATATTCCCTTTAGAGGCTCTAAAGGAGAATCCACTATTTGCCTCTTCCAGCTTCTGGTGGTTATCAGCATTCCCTGACATGTGGCCACATCACTACAATCTCTGCCTCCATGAAGGGGCACCATTGCCTCCTTTTCTGCCAAGTCTCCCTCTCACTTTGATAATAAGCTTGTGATTGTATTTATGTTTATCCAGATGATATAGTATAAGGTCTTTCTCTCAAAATCCTTAACAAAATCATTGGCATATAACATTTATTCTTATCATATGAAGTAATTTTCACGGTGTAATGGACTAAATGTTTGTATATTCCCAAAACCCCAAGTAATATTAGGAGGAAGGACTTTTAGGATGTGTTTAGGTTGATTATAGACTTCACAAATGGGCTTAGTGTTCTTATGAGAGAGAGTCAAGAGAGCTAACCTCTTCATTCCATCATGTGGAAACCCAGTGAGAACACATCATATATGAACCAGAAATCAGGGCCTCACTGGATGCCAAATCTGCTGGAGCCTTGAGCTTGGTCTTCTCAGCCTCCAGACCAATAAGAAGTAAATTTCTATTGTCTATAAGCTACCCAGTTTATAGTATTTTGTTATAGCAGCCTGAACTTACTAATATACATAGGTCCCAGGGATTAGGACATGGACATATGTTTTGGGAGGGGCCACAATTTAACCCACCACAGGGATCTTATCTTGGCTTTAAAGGAAAGCTACATCCTTTAAACTAAATGCAAAATTGTCTGCATACGTATTTTTCTGGGGAGAGGATTCCTAGCTTCTACCCAATTCCCAAAATGTCCCTGTCTCCAAAAAAGGTTTTAAATCACTGCTTTAGTAAAAGGAAGTTGGAAGGAGAATACACTTTTAAAGTTGGAAGGTGCTTGAAGGATTTAATCCAGCTTCCTCAATCGCCAACATGAGATTTATTCAGAGTTTTACTTGTATTTCTCTCTTCCTTTTCCGCTTCCTTTTCTCTGTAAGCTCCTGTGCTTGTGTGAAATGCACTATCAGCTCCTGAACTGATGAAAAGGGAACTCTGTCTTCCCTGAAGACACTACTTATCTCTATGCCTTAGATGCTGTCATCTTCTAAAGAAGGAAAACAGCCCTTAAAAAATTATTTCTGGATATCTTACCAGGCTAAGAGGTAATCATGAAATGACATCTGTCCCTCAGCCCACTGTGATTGTCTCATGAGTTTTACTTAAAGTATCACTCATCCAAATTTCCTGAAATCCCTTCCACTCCATCTAACTGTCACTCAGAAGAAAAATATTTCTTTGGTCCAAAGAAACTAGCATGGGATTACTCTCAGCAAATAGCAACTACAAAACTCTTCTAATCTCTATTGAGGGTACTTCCTAGACTATACAAGAGCTCCGGGGAACAAGAAGAGAAGGTAAACCTATAGACAAAACAGATAATAACAGTGCTCCATAAATTCATAGGTTCAGGCAGTTCTCTTTGCATTCCTTCCTCATTTCAGGGGCTCCTCTTCTACCCTCAAGACTTTTCCTATTTCCACCTTAAATCCATTTATCATTTTTGAAGCCATAGTTCTAATTGTAAAATTAATAATTTGCCCTATGTGCTCAACTCTTTTCTATTATAAGATACCTTACTTTTACTTAAATTTAAGCCCTGGTATATGGTTTAATGTGCTTCCCCCCATCCCCCAATACCCATTAAAAATATGTAACAATTAAAGTTTGGAAAATGTTCATGAGTCACGTTAACTCATGTACAATACCAGTAGTATAGATTTCACCTTTGGGGAACATTGTCTTCATTCATTTATTTATTCAGCATGTGCCTGTTATAGCTATAACTCAAGCATTTCACATTCCAATGGCATGGCTCTTCACATATCCCAAAGGAATAAAAAGATTTATCATGATTTGAAGGGAATCCACAATTCAAGCAAAAGAAGAGAATGACCTTTGAGAGTCACTTGAAACATGTCTGCTATCATGTAGATATGATTATTCCATCTCTTGGGAAAACTGTTATGGAAAAAGTAAATTTCCAGGAAACCAGTTACCAATGACTCATGAATTCCTTTTCAGATTGTCAGCTTTCTCATTTAATGATGCCCTACCTAGTGATCGATTTTATAATTCAGTCAGACTCTCTGTGAACAGGTAACCTCAGAAAGTACAAACCCCTAGCCTGATCATACACTTGCAAAGAAGAAGGTTGTGCCAGGACAACTGGAACACACATCTTATTGAAGGAACTGGAGGTGAGGAATAAAGAGGGGTTTTTCTTCCACACAAGGACTGAGAATTGAAGCAAGAGACCAGGCAGATGAGAACCCTTGAGTTCTTACCAAAAACAAGATGAGGAATGGAGGAGAACACAGTAAGCTATCAATAGCCTCAAAAGTATAGACATCAAACACCCTGAAAATAGAGAGCAGAGCTGTTTCATAACTGGCTTTAGCATTGCTGCCCTTGGACCACTTCCTGTCTGCCCTTCTGGACTCAGTTGCTTCATCTACATAATTGAGAAATCTAAAATAAGTGAGTCTTGATATGTCATGATTATCAGTAGTGCAGGCTCTAGGGTCAAATACACCTGGGTACATATATTGGCTTTATTACCTTCTAATTACATTATCTGGAACAGGTAATTTTGAAATCTGAGCCTCAGTTTCCTCAAGTATATCGTGTATAATTGGGAGATTAAAATCAGGCAATTCATGAACACATGGCTCAGATCCTGCTGCACATCAAACGCTGAGAAAATGCAGTGAAAATTACCACCAGTCTATTGACTGACCCAAATCAGGAATCAAACAGACCTGAATAACTGATAGACTGTAGGTGACATGGGCCAATCAAAAGTGGATATGGAAAGGATACTTGCTAGACAAATCCCAACTTAGAGTTGTAATTAATAGTAGACTCAGAAAACAAGTTTCTCATGAGCTGAGTGCACAACTCACCCACGAGTGTCCCTTAGAATCACCAGAAGAGCTTTTAATAACATAGGTCCCTGGGTCATACTACAGAAGGAAAGGAGAACTTGTGCAGTATAGGTCAATGACTCCAGTTAGATCTATTTTTATTTTTGAGCCATTTAAGAAGCTAGAGATAAACACAGAGTATTACAAAAGTACTCCTATACCTACCATCTAGAGCTGAAACAGTTTCTGTGTTTGTTTTTAGGATTCATGTTTTACATAAGAAATTAAAACCTCATAGATAAGGTCTCATATGCCCTCATGTTTGTCACTTTGCCTTGTTTGTTCAGTAGACCATTCTGATGAGCACTGGGAGTGGGGTCACCTGAAGGCAGGTATTTTCTGCAATCACCTTAGGTTTCCCAATTACACCCCTCCCTCATACCTCAACACAAATCTGTGTACATCACAGCCAAAAATCACCACTCTACCTTCAACTATTGGAAACTTGAAAGAGCAAAGTCTTTAGCGGTGGCAGACTCTCTCTCTACTTGCTAATTCACTATAAGATTCCACATGTTTCAACTCGGTTTTCTTTCCCAGTCTTGCATGCTGGGAAGCCAATTCCTAGCAATGAACTCGTCAGAGCTGAGCGAGTGCACAGAGCACCGCTCTCCTACAAAGGGTCTGAAGCATTCAGATTTGCTTTTTAGTAGTTCAGCTGCACATCTCCCACACTCTAACACAATCCCTCCCCAGAGAACCCCTGACAAAGATGTAAAATCGGAAGAACACATCAATGAGTTGGACCAGTGACACACCAGAAAGTCAGTAATAGATCAAATCTCCTTTCTGTCAGTCTGCAGACTTAATTACAGCACCACCATTGCTCATTATCCATCTTCCTTTGCAGTCTGTGTAAGCAGAAAGACTGCAGAACACTTAACAAATGCAGGGGTTACAGGGCTAGGAGAGATATACCCTTGGGACTCTATGAAGTCAATTTTAAGCAATGGTGAACATAAATCCAGCCTGTAGAGTTATTTGGATGAAAGACACTGTATAAATGCAGCTCGTTATCATAATCATTAAGCAACTGTTCAGGATGAGCAAAGCTCTATCTCCTCACCTCCTCCTCCTTCCTTTAGGAAGAAAAATGACTGAATTGGTCCTTGTCCATCACTAGTGGAAAATGCAGCCCAAGAGGAGATTTAGACACTCACTATTTTGAGCCCAGGTTCATTAATAGGCAAAATGTCCCTTTCTACATTTGTGAACACTTTGAAATTCTCTTGGTTCTGAACCAAGTCCTAGTTCCCCTTAGCAAATGACATATTATTCTCATCTACCCATCAGAAAATACTTACCTAGTCTTGGTACAGAGGGTGGAAGCCCGTTGCGGGCACAGTGAGGGAAACAAGGAGGTGTTTGGGCCCCTGGAGAAGACTGGTTAAATCAGCAGAGCCCATCAGCATCTCCAATCCTCTGAAATGCCTGTGGGGAACAGCTGGCTAAAGTAGGATAGGTCACATCAGGTAATCAAGGAAATTTCCAACACCTCTATTAAGGACGGCACCTTGCCACATGCTGAAGCCAGTCAGTCTCAGAGAAATGAGGGGCAGGGCAATATGTCTCACACTAGAATGCATCAGAACACATGGAGGATTTATAAAAAAGGTTTCTGGCCTAGAGATATACTGATTCAATTGACCTGGGGCTGGATCTCAGAATTTGCTTTTCTTACAAAATCACAGGTGATGCTGCTGCTAGTCCAGGGAAGACAGGGTAAGGACAGCGTAAGAGGCCAGAGCTGAAAAGGGAGGAAACATGATTTGAATTGTATCATAGGTGTACCTTGCATCACAGGTGTGGTTTGTACCTTAAATGCATCCACTTTCCCTATCTGGGTGTCAGCTGAGATATCTGAATTAGATTGATGCTTCTCAATGTGCATTTCTTTGATCATCTGCAACTGAATCACCTAGCATGCTGGCAAAATACAAATTCCTGGGCCCGAATCCAGACATCAGAGGCTCATGCCTTGGAATCTGTAGCTTAACCATCACCCCAGCTGATTCTTATAATCATTAAAGTCTGAGAACTGCTAAACTACCTAATTTCCAACATTCCTATTATCTCAAAGATGCCATAAACTTTAAAGACAAAAATACGTGTTATTTTCTGCTCCTGAAGTGACAATTGTTACCATGTCCATGTATAAGTAAACCTTAGGGATTAAAATCCAGACTATTTTGAAAGAATAAGCCAAATCCTGGCTGCACATTAAATTCACCTCTATTGCTTACAAAACAGAAAAAAAGTGCATGAACTTTCAAGTTTAAACCCAAACTTTCTAAATCAGAATGGAAGGGAAAGAGGTGAAAAAATTTAAGAGGCAAAGCAATGGACTCTCACAGTGTTGTTTTCTCACAATGTTTATGACTTGTATTAGGGTTCTCTAGAGAAAAAGAATAAGTCAATGATATATATCAATGGTGTGTGTGTGTGTGTGTACACACACACACACACACACACACACACAACCTTACAAAAATATCCAGAATAATATTTGACCAACTTTCTAAGCCCCATGACCCAATCAAACTGGCACATAAAATTAATCATCATACCAATCTCTAACTTACTCTGTAGTCTGCTTATTTCTTATATTTATAGTCTGTTATACCAATAGAAAGCAAACTCCAAAAGAAAGAAGGCAAGCTCCAATAGAAAGCAAGCTTCAGTGGGACACGGCTTGTCTGTTTTCTTCACTAATGTATCTGAAGGGTCAGGAACAATGTCTGAGGCATTGTAGGCAGACAATAACTACTTTCGGATAAAGCTTTATCACCATGATTATGAAAAATTCACCTTCAGACATATTTTTGAGCCTTAGGATTTTCCCAAACAGGGTAGATGCTTTTTATTACATGGCACAGGATCTATGTTCTTTACAATCCGAGGATTAGCTATGGGGTCGGTTCCAGGTATTATCGCTCTTCTAATAGAGAGGTTCAGAGGCATTTCTTCAAAAGGTGAAGGAGCATCTCAATTCTCCTGTTACCAGCAAAGAACTGTGAGCTAAGCATTCCAGGCTATAGATAATAGTGCTAATTGGAAATTATTTAGAGCTTTAATATTCCTTTTATATCTTGGCTCTCTGAGTTATGGGCTTCCTATTGCCAAGATTCACAGTGGCAGGCTGTGGCTCACTTGGTTTCTTTCCCTCCTCTTTACCCCATCTCACATTCATGGTCCTGAACCTGCCAGTTATTTATGGAAAATATTTGGGCAGGGTTCTCAGTGGTGAAGGAGAGTGCTTGATTCAAAGGAGCTTTGGATATGCATAACCTGTGCAGGAAGATGTTTTAATAAATGATTGCCCAACCCTGTCAAAGAGAAATAGAATGAATATTGATGTACCCTTTTGGAAACCAATTGGTAACAATGTCAAGAGATTTAAGAGGCCTTATTCTTTGACCCAGTAATTTCTCTTTAGATAATCTATTCTAAATGTCTAGAAAGATTTATACTCAAAGATACCCATCATAATATTTCTTCAACAGCAGCCATTGGTAACATCTTAATTGACCAACATAGGAGTTTGCTTAAATTGCACTCACTAAATTAGAATAAAAACAGACATTCTAAATATTGTTTGCAAAGTTTACAATATAGAGATAAACTCTTCATTATGTTCAATGAAAACTTAGTACATAAAATTATTTGCAAAATATGACTCAATATATACCTGAATTAAAAAAACTAGTTTTTAAAAAAGACAGGATCTTAAAAAAATAATATGAATATTTCTTTTATTTGTTGAAAGAAAGAATGAGTGATTTTTCTTCTCCTTTTACATTACCCAAGTTTTAAATGCAATGCATGTATGCAACTTTTTTACCCCAACGCTGAGGAAGGGCACAGCTTTAGCTAGGAATTTTTAGAGGACATGTTTTTTAAACCAAATTTTTACATCTCTTTTACCAATATCTAAAGCTAACATAGCCATGTCACATTTTTCCTCTCTTAGCTTCCGGGTGCTATCTTTTTACTAAGTAGCCCCTGAGTAGAGTGATAATGTAATTCATTGTCTAAATCTAGGTAGTTCTGAGAGGGAAGCAGGTGCTCTTAGTAATTATGCAGACAGCAGGCACAAACTAGGACTGTCTTAGAAAAGCAAGGACTTGTAGCCAACCTCCCATTGAGAGTATTACTTAACCAGGTAATGACTGGAGTGGGGGGTCTCTTTTCCAAATATCTACCAGGTGCAGATTCAGGGCTCAGCCTATTGCCTAGCTGCTAGAACCCACAGCTGAGCTTCCTACTATCCCCGAGGGCAGCTACTGTTTCAGAAAGAATTTTTTTTTTTTTTTTTTTTGGTGTGGCTTTCTGCCTTGCTCTTTGTTTATGGATCATGTGGATTTTCCTCAAAATCTCACAAGGTCATCTGTGTATTTGCAGAATTCTTCTTCTATTTTATATAGGTTTTGTAGTAGACGTTCACACACCAACTTTATAGTACACTGAATTTTTTGAAGCAGAGGTCACTTATTTGTTATTAAAGCTCCTTGGGAATTTTTGTAAAATATGTTTTCCAAGCTTCTATCTTCTGTCTAGAGATTCAGTAGATGATGCATGGGCCACACATGAGATGCAGCATTAGATTACATAGTTCGTGAAGCAGGAGTTATCACTAAATTCATAAATCATGGCATTTTATCTGGAACAAAATATGCACTCGATAAAAACTTATAAAATGAAAAGAATAAGAGAATAAATAAATGAACAGCCATTTACAAACTGCATAATATTTCATTGTGTCTACAACAATGTTCTAACATATTTCTAGTTCAAAAAATATGTAATTCAATTCCTAAGCCTAAAAATTGTTTAAATAATTCCATTAGATTATTACCTACTTATGGCCCATATTAAAGGAATAATTACTTATGTGTTTTTCTTAATTAATTAATTAATTATTTTGAGACAGAGTCTTGCTCTGTTACCCAGGCTGGAATGCTGTAGGCATGATCTCAACTTGCTACAACCTCCACCTCTTGGGCACAAGCCATCTTCCCACCTCAGTCTCTTGAGTAGCTGAGACTACTGGCTCACACCACCATGCCTGTTGATTTTTGTATTTTTTGTAGAGAGGGGGTTTCACCGTGTTGCCAGTCTGGTCTTGAACTCCTGCGCTCAAGTGATCCACCTGCATCGACCTCCCAAAGTGCTGGGATTACAGGCGTGAGCCACCGCACCTGGCCCAATTTATGTGTTTCTTGACTAGTACATTTTACTGAATATAAATTTTGTAAAAAAGTCAATCTATAAAATATCTGATGGCGAGAGCAGATAAAATTCTTCTTGTTTCTTTAAATCCTGACTGAAACACACTTTCTATTAGCAAACTAAGTAGGTCACTTTAAGAAAATATTAACTCTCTTTAAGACATTCTATTGTGCAAAAAAATTGGGTAGAGATAATGAGTTCGACAATGAATTGTTTCCTAAATGACACTGAAAGGTAAAATTGAATAAAATAAAATTCACCTCTCTATGAGGTTCTCCCTAAGCTAACTAAAAATAATTTAAACTATAGTAATGATAATAGCAAGAAAAAAAATTAGTGTACAAAACAGATCCTGGATTTGAGATTCAATTCAGCTTGAGGAAAAGACAGCATTACAGAACAATATTAAATACTCCACAACCCAGTCCTAAATTGTACAGCATAAAAATAAATACTCTGGGAGTTTCAAAGAGAACAAGGTAAATTGGAATTTTGCAGGGTGTGTTTTGTACTCTACTCCCCTTTGAGAAACACAGGCAAACTTCCTAGTAAACATGTTTTCCCTCAGTCAGCTCAGAATGGCCTTGATGGAAGTTTGGACAATTGAAAGAAGATATAGTTTTAAAGGAGGTGAAATAACCCTTTGTCAATCTATCAACATTTGTGTTTTGTTAAGGAAACAAAGGTAAAAGATGGAGCATTTATAAAGGATGAATAAAATTTACTTCAAATCCATATTTCTTCAATAATATCTGGTTTAGTGGGAAAACATTTATTCTTTTCCCTTTAATACCTATTCTCTTGTTTTTAATGTTTTAACATTGGAATTTTCTTATTTTTAAAATAACACATTTATTGCAGAGAAATCAGAATAGAAACATATAAGCAAAAAAATGACATATTATCCCGGGTAGGAGGAATTCAAGATGGCTGACGAATGGCGTCTGGTACTCACCTCCTCCACAAAAAAGAGCCAAAATAGAGAATAGATAATCACACCTTGAATAGATCACCTAAAAGAGAATGCTGGAGTGCAACACAGAAGTGACAGGGAACACCTACAACAAGGAAGGGGAGGGAGCAAGGCAGCCTGTTCTGTGGGGATCAGCTGGGAGCCTGGAGAAGCTTTCCAGTGCAGGGAAAGGGTAAATGATGGACACCCAGTGGTCCACATTCGCACTGTAGACTCCACTCCTGCAATCCTAGTCATGGTAGAGCCCATTGATCCATGTAGATCCTGGGACTAACGTTAGGGAGCTGCCTGGAGACCATGTGATGGCATTGCTTCAGAGAGGGAGCTCATGCTGGATCCCATATACCCCCAATCCTAAGCAGATACAGCAAAGCAACATTTTGAGGGCTCAGGCCCCGTCAGACTGCATTTTGCCCTAGGCGGAAGAGTCCTGCATTTATACATTTCTAGAATCCCATGAATATCATCTGCCTGCAGCTGTGTGCCACAGCTGGCTGCTGCTGCCAGAGTTGAAGCATGAGCCATTGGCAGTGACCCTGCTGCCCCCAGTAGCAGGGCCACCACACATTTACAAGAGCCCTGATGAGAGGCTACCCTACTTGCAGCCACCACCTAGGGCCAAAATGTGCTCCCAGCTGCCTGTTTGCAATAGACACAACTGAAACCATGTCCACGCTCCTCAGCAGCAGGGCTGCAATGCAGCTGCTCTTACTCCTGCCCAGGCATTCCACTGGGCACCTGTGGATCACCCTACCTCTGCCTACCACAGCCAGCAACCACATTACTACTAGGTTATATGAGAACAGGCCCTCCTGGTCAAGGTCCGCCCCAAGCCTCCACACCTGACCATGCTACACACAGACCTGGTGATCACCCTGCTTGATCCACCACCATTGACACCTGAGCACTCCTCCTAGGGGCCTGATGACAGGTCCACCCAACTTGTCCACCACCACCACAGCTGGAGCCAACCTGTACGTGTCACCTGTGGGCCTGGGAACTGACCCACCCAGACCATCACAGTCATCATCAACACCGGAGTGGATCATTGGTAAGTCAGAGGGTTGTCCTGCCACTGCCACTGCCCTTGCCCATGCCTTATGTATTTCACAGGTGCCCAAGGACCTGCCCACCAACTTGATTTACTACTACTACTACTACTGGTACTTGAGCAAGCTACGTGGAAACACAAGAACTGACCTGACTGGACCTACTAAACTGCTGCTAGCGTACACTGCTGTGGGATGCAAGGACAGACATGCTTAGTCTGCCATTGCCACCACTGGGGCTTAAACAATAGACCACCTGAAATGTCCTACCCAACCAACAATATAAATACATCTTCCAGAAAAAGCTCTTCCTTAAAAAACAAATTCAAAAAAATTTTTAAAAAGTGATTGTTACACCAGATATCAATAAAAGAAACAGGAAAAAGCAAAGAATTACAAGACCTCAAAAGAAACATAATAATCATTTAGCAACAAATTCCAATGAAAAAGAAGTTTATAAAATCCCAGAAAAAGAATTCAAAATAATGATATTAAAAAGTTCAACAAAAGACAAGAGAACATAGACAATAATACAAATTCTTTTTTTTAATTCAGGGTATGAATTAGAAATTTACCAAAGTGATAGATACCATAAAAAAGAACCAAACAGAAATTCTGGGACTGAAGAAATTATTGATTGAAATACAAAATACACTCAAAAGCTTTAGTAATATATTAGATCAAGTAGAAGAGTTTCAGACCTTGAGGAAAGGTCTTTTGAAATGATCCAGTCAGACAAAAATAAATAAATAAAAAGGAAAAGAATAATCAAACCTTATGTGATATGTAGTACACAATAGAACAACCATATATTTCAGTTTCTGGTGTCACAGAAGAATACAATACAAAAGGGAAGGAAAACCTTTTCAAAAATAAGAGAGGAAAACTTCCCAACTCTAGAGAAAGATTTAGATATTCAGATATAGAAAATTTAGAGATCCCAAACAGATACAATTCCCAAAAGCCTTCCATGTGACATATCATAGTTAAGCAGTCAAAAGTAAAAAAGAGAGAGAGAATTCTAAAAACAGGAAAAGAAAAATGTTTTGTCACTTATAAAGCAATATTCATCAGACTAACAGTGGATTTCTCAGCAGAAACTTTACAGGCCAGGAGAGAATGGGATTATATAGTCAAAGTGCTTGAAGAGCAGAACAGAACAGAAAATTAAAGAAAATAAAAGTAAAGAGAAGAAAAGAAAATAAAGGAACTGTCAGTCATGGATGCTATACCCAGCAAAGTTAGCTTTCATAAATGAATGAATGAATGAATGAATGAATGAATGAATGAATGAATGAATGAATGAATAAAGTCTTTCCAAGACAAACACAAGCTGAAGAAATTCAACCCTACAAGACTGATCCTAAAAGAAATACATAAAGGAGTTCTATGCTTGGAAAGGACAATATCTATCATCATGAAAACACACAAAAGTATAAAACCTCCTGACAGAACAAACACACAAATTATGAAAAGAAAGGACTCAGATGTTATCACTAGAGAAAACCAATAAACAAGGAAGAACAATGAGAGAGAGAGAGAGAGAGAGAGAGAGAAAGAGAGAGAGAGAGGGAAACAACAGATACACAAAACAACCAGAAATAAATTAATAAAATTGATTTTAGTAGTTGATTTAATAAACAATAACAGGAATAAGGCCTCACATATCAATAATAATCCTGGATGTAAATAAACTTTTCATATAAAAGGTACAGACTGGCAGAATGGATTAAAAAAGTGACTCAACCATATGCTGTTTATAAGAAAATTATCTTACCTTTAAAGTCAAATATAGACTGAAAGTAAATGGATGGGAAAAGAAATTCCATGCAAAGAGAAATAAAAAACAAGCAGGAGTAGTTATACTCATATAAAATGAAACATATTTTAAGTCAAAAGAGTAAGAAGAGACAAAGAAGGTCATTGCATAATGATAAAAGGAACAACTCAGCAAGAAGATACAATAACCATAAACATATATGCACTAAACACTGGACCCCTCAAGATATACAGAGCAAATACAAAACCTCCCTTAAATTTAAAGGGAGAGAGAAAATCCAATATACTCATAGTTGTGGGCTTCAACACCCCACTGTCAGCATAGGACTGATCATGTAGAAAGAAAACCAATGAAAAACATTGGATTTAAATTGCACTTAGGAACAAATAGACTTAATAGGAATTTACAGGACATTTAATTCAACAGCTATAAAATAAACCCTCTTCTCATCAGTACATGGGACATTCTTTAAGACAGACTGTATGTTTGGACACAAAACAATTCTCAACAAATTAAAAAAGAATCTGAAATCATATTAAATATCTTCTCATATCACAATGGAATAAAACTAGATGTCAAAATAAGAGGAGCTTTAGAAGCAGTAAAAATACATGAACATTAAACAACATGCTTCTGAATGACCATTGGGACAATGAAGAAATTAGAGGGAAAATCAAAAAACGTATTGAAACAATCAAAAATCAAAACATTACATAGCAAATCCTATGGGATACAACAAAAGCAGTGCTAAAGTGGATGTTTATAGCAATTAGTGCATGCATTTAAAAGTTAGAAAGATTTCAAATAAAAAGTCTAACAATGCACCTCAAAAAGCTAGAAAAGCAAAAAGATGCCAAACTTAAAATTAGTAGAACAAAATAAATCAGGACCACAGCAGAACTAAACAAAATAGAAACAACAAAAACAATACAAAGAATCAATGAAATGAAAACTTGGTTTTATGAAAGTATAGAAAAATGGAGAAACAGCTAGACTAACAAAAAAAGAAGAGAAAAGACCAAAATAATAAAATCAGAAACAAAAAAAGAGGCATTACAACTTATACTATAGAAATACAAAATATTATCAGAGATTATTATAAACAACTACACATTAACAAACTGGAAAAGCTAGAGGAAATTGATAAATTTCCAGACACTTCCCACCTACCAAGATTAAATCAGGAAGAAATACAAACAGACCAAAAATGAGTAACGTGATTAAATAAGTTAAAAAAAAAAAAAAAGTACAGGACCAGATGGCTTCACTGCAAAATTCCACCAAACTTACAAAGAGTTAGCAACAATTCTCTTCAAACTATTTCAAAAATTTAAAGAGTAGGGAATTCTCTCCAACTCATTCTACAAGGCCAGCATTACCCTGCTACCACAACCAGGCGAGGACACAACAATAAAAATAACTTTTAGGCCAATATCCCTGATAAACAGATGGAAAAATTTCCAACAAAATATACACAAACTGAATCTTACAGCACATCAAAAAGATAATACACCATGATAATGTAGGATTTATCCCAGGGATTCAAGGATTGTTCAACATACACAAATCAATAAACATAATAAACTACATCAACAGAATAAAGGGCAAAAACCATATGATTATATTATTAGGCACAGAAAAATCATTTGATAAAATACAACATCTATTTATGATAAAAATTCTCAACAACATAGGTATAGTAAAAACATACCTCAATATGATAAAGGCCATATATGAGAAATGGACAGCTAAAATCATACTGAATGGGGAAAATCTGAAAACCTTCCTTCTAAGAACTGGAACAAGTAATGGATGCCCACTTTTACCACTCCTATCAACATAGTAGTGGAAGTCCTAATCAGAGCAATCAGGTAAGAGGAAGAAATAAAAGGCATCTAAATTAGAAAAGAGAAAGTCAAATTGGCCCTCTTTGCAGACAATGTAATCTCAAATCTAGGAAAAAAAAAGGTTCAACCAAAACAACTCTTAGATCTGATTAATAAATTTAGTAATTCAGGATACAAAATCAGCATACAAAAATCAGTAGTATTTCCATACACCAATAATGAACTAGCTGAGAAAAAAGTTAAATAAGGCAATCCTATTTACAATAGCTATTTAAAAGATACCTAGGAATAAATCTAACCAAGAAGGTAAAAGATCTCCACAGGGAAAACTACAAAACACTGATGAAAGAAATTGCAGAGGGCATAAACAAATAAACAGAGTAAAGAAACAATCTGAAGAATGAGAGAAATCTTTGTAAACTATTCATCCAATAAGGGACTAATATCCTGAATATACAAAGAACTCAATTAACTCAACAGTAAAAAATACATATATCATATGTATCTATATATATATACACACAGTAAAATATATATATATATCTCCAGGCATTCAAAGCACTTGCTTGCCTGGTTCAGCATCCTGAGCCATCTCATTCTTCTTCTGCAGAGATCTTGGTATGAGGGGGCCCTCTTTGCTCCATGCCCAGGCAGATCTCCAAGCATGGAGAGTGCCACATGGAATTTCAGCCTGAGCTGCTCCACCCTACCTATGCGGTAATCCTGGTGCAGGGGAGCTCTCTCTAGTCCACACAGGCAGATCTCCAGGCATCTGGAACACATCGTCTCCTGGATTTAGAGTTTAGGCTGCCCCTCATATCCCTGCATATAATTTGAGGCTGAGGAGGTTTCCCAGCTCCACGCCTAGGCACATCTCTGGGCACTTATTGACTTCCCACTGAATTCTCTTTCAGTGCTGGAGCATGTGCCTGCCACCAGAGAACCTGTAGACAGACCTGCCTTGTCTGATCCAACCCATCTTTGCCCTTACCTCCCCGCGGCTAAGCAGAGAGCTCAGACTCCTGTACACTCCAGGAATTAGCCCATTGCCTGAGACAGTAGAGAGCTTCTCCTAGTGAACAAGGATCAAGTATATACCCAGCCACATTGGCTACAACTTGCTGTTACCTATAAGCGCCATCTACTGGCTCATAGGTTAAACTTCACAACCCAATATGAAAAATGCCAACAGAAGTGCATAGGGCTATAGAAGCAAAGCCCAAAGACCCTATCCAGCATTCTCTACAGACACATACCCTATGAAAGAAGATAAAGAAAAAAGGAAAGAAAAAATATTATATGGAAAAAAAAGAAAAAGCAAAACTTATACCCGCAAGAAAATATTTACAAAACTAGAAATGTCAGCATCTCTAGAAGAGAAGGAACCAGTATAAGAATCTGGCACTACGAAGAATCTGAATGTAGTGACACCACCAAATGATTGCAGTAGCTCTCCAGTAATGATCCCTCACCAAAATGAAAACTCAGAAATTACAGACAAAGAATTCAAAGCGTGGATTGAAAGAACGCTCAAGGAGATCCAAGAGAAGCTGGAAAATCAACACAAATGAACTTCTAAAGCAATCGAGAAAATGTAGGAAGAGATAAACATCTTTAATAAAATCAACTAGAGATTCTGGAATTGAAAAACTCACTTAAGGAATTTCAAAATACAATTTAAGTCTTTATTAAAGGCCTAGACCAAGTAAAAGAAAGAATTTCAGAGTTTGAAGATCCATCTTTGATCTAACCCAATCACACAAAAATAAAGAAAAAAATTTAAAAAAAAACAAAGCCTTTGAGATACATGGGATTATGCAACATGGCCAAACTTATGCATTATTGGAATTTCTGAAAGAGAGAGAAAGAATGTAAACCGAATCAAAAACATATTTGAGGAAATAATTCAAAACAATTTCCTAATATTTCTAGAGAGGTAGACACTAGATACAAGAAATCCAGTGAACACCTGTGATATACTGTACAAAATGAATGTCACCAAGGCATATGGTTACTGAACTTTCCAAGATCAATACTCAAGAAAAAATCTTAATGGCAGCTAGACAAAAAGATCATATTATGTACAAAGGGAAACCCACCTGGCTAACAACATACTTCTCAGCAGAAACTTTATAAGCCAGAAGAGATTGGGGTTCTATGTTCATTATTCTTAAAGAATTAAAAATTCTAACCAAGAATTTTGTATTGCACTAAATTAAGCTTCACAAGCAAGGGAGAAATAAAATCTTCCAGACAAGCAAACAGGAAGAGAATTTATTACCACTAGACTAGCCTCACAAGATATTCTTAAGGGAGTTCTAAACATGGAAATGAAAGAACAATACCTACTACCACAAAAACACACTTAAGAACATAGCCCACAAACCCTATAAAGAAACCATACAATAGAAACTACAAAGCAATCAGCCGACAACTTCACAATAGTATCAAACCTCACATAACAATATTAATCTTGAATGTAAATAATTTAAATGCCCCTCACAATAGGCACAGACAGAATGGCAAGTTGGATAAAGAATACAAAACCTATTTTTCTGTTGCCTTTAAGAAACTCATCTCATAGCCGTACCAGCACCCATAGGCTCAAAGTAAAGAGTTGAAGAAAGATTTACCATGCAAACAGAAAACAAAAAAGAGCAGGATTCCCTATTCTTATATCAGATAAAACATACTTCAAGCAAATAAAGTAAAAAAGGACCAAGAAGGGCATTACATAAACTGTTAATTCAACACAGTATTTTTAACTATCCTAAAAATATACTTACCTAAACTGTAGCCCTCAGATTTATAAAACAAGTACTTCTGGACCTATGAAAAGACTTAGACAGTGACACAATAGTAGTGAGGGACTTTAACATTCCCCTGATAGCACTAGAAAAATAGCATTAGACTGATAGCATTACACATATGAAAACTAACAACAAAAATCTGGAATTAAATTTGACACTTGACTGATTGAACCAAACAGACATTCACCCATTAACCACAGAGTATAAATGCTTCTCATATGTACAAAAAACATACTCCAAGATCAACCACATTCTCAGCCATAAAGTGAGTCCCAATAAATTCAAAAAAATCAAAATCATACCAACCATACTCTCAGATCACAGTAGAATAGAAATAGAAGTCAATATTGTGGTTTTGAACATCTCTCAAAACCACACAATTCCATGGAAATGAAATAACTTGTTTCTGAATGGCTTTCGGGTAAACAAAAAAATTAATGTATAAATCAAAAAAATGATTTGAAATAAATGAAAACAGAGACACAACATACCAAAAATCTCTGTGATGCAACAAAAGTAATGCTGAGGAAAGCTTATCATGGTAAGTGCCTATCTCAAAAAGAGAGATCTCAAGTTAACACTCTAACATCACACCTAGAAGATCCAGAAAAACAAGAACAAACTAACCTTAACACTAGCAGAAAAAAAGGAATAATTAAAATCAGAGCAGAACGCAGAGAAATTGACACCCCAAAATTCATACAAATAATCAACAAAAAGGACAAACAAGATCAATAGAATTCTAGCTACAAAGAAAAAAAAAAAAAACAAAAAAAAAACAGAAGATCCAAAGATCCAGATAACCACAATCATAAACAACAAAGGTGACATTAGAACCAATTTCCCCAGAAATACAAGGAATCTCAGAGACTGTTACGAACATCTCTATGCACACAAACTAGAAAATCTAGAGGAAGTGGATAAATTCCTGGAAACACACAATCTCTCAAGATTGAATCGAGGAAATTGAAACCCTGAACAGATGAATATCAAGTTCTGAAACTGAATCAGGAATAAAAAAACTTAATGTCCAAAAAAGCTCTAGATCAGATGGATTTATAAATAAATTCTACCAGACATGCAAAGAAGAGCTGGTACCAATTCTACTGAAGCTATTCCAAAAAATTGAGGAGGAAGGACTCCTCCCTAACTCATTCTATGAAGCCATCATTATCCTAATACCTAAATCTGGCAAAGAAACAATGAAAAATGAAAAACTACAATCCCATTTCCATGATGAACATAAACTCAAAAATCCTCAGCAAAATACTGGTTAACTGAATCTAAAAACACATAAAAATTTTAACTTACTGTGATCAAGTAGGCTTCATTCCTGTGCTGCAAGTTTGGTTCAACATACACAAATCAATAAATGTGATTCACCACATAAACTGAATTAAAAACAAAAACCATATAATCATCTCAATAAATGTGGAAAACACTTTTGATGAAATCTAACATCCCTTCGTCATAAAAACTTTCAACATATTAGGCATGAAAATAATATATCTCAAATTAATAAAAGCTATCTATGACAAACCCACAGGCAACATCACACTTGTGAACTAGAAAACCTTGAGAACTAGAAAACAATAAAGATGCCTACTCTCACCACTCCTATTCAACATAGTACTGGAAGTGTTAGCCAGAGCAAACAAGTAAGATAAATAAATAAAAGGCATCCAAATAGGAAAAGAAGCAGTCAAACTATTTCTCTTTGTGAAGGATATGATTCTATACCTAGAAAACCCTAACAAATCTGCCAAAAAGCTCCTAGAATTGAAAGTGACTTTAGCAAAATTCCAGGATACAAAAATCAATGTACAAAAGTCTGTAGCATTCCTATACACCAATAACATTCAGGCTGTGAGCTTGAATCAAGTCAAATCAAGTATGCAATTTAATTTATAATAGCCATAAAAAAGCCTAGGAACACATCTAACCAAGGAAGTGAAAGATCTTTACAAGAATATCTTTAAAACACTGCTTAGAGAAATCACAGATGATACAAACAAATGGAAAAACATTACATGCTCGTGGATTAAAACAATATCATTAAAATGGCCATACTTCCAAAAGCAATCTACATATTCAATGCTATTTCTATCAAATTACCAAGCTATTTTTCATGGAGTTGGGGAAAAAAACCTATTCTAAAATACATATAAAACCAAAATATAAGCTCAATAGCCAAAGCAAGCCTAAGCAAAAAGAACAAAGCTGGAGGCATCACATTACCTGACTTAAATCTATCCAATGAGGCTACAATAAGCAAAACAGAAAAAAAAAAAAAAAAAAAGACACATAGACCAAAGAAACAGAATAGAGAACCCAGAAGTAAAGGTGCACACCACATACCTACAGCCATCTGATCTTTGGTAAAGTCAACAAAAACAAGCAATGGGGAAAAATTCCCTATTCAATAAATTGTGCTGGGATAGCTGGCTGGCTAGTCATTTGCAGAAGAATGAATGTGGACCCCTACCTTTCACCGTATACAAAAATTAACTCAAGTTGGAGTAAAGAGTTAAATGTAAGACCTCAAACCATAAGAATTCTAGAATAAAACCTAGGAAACACCTTTGTGGACACTGGCCTTGGAAAATAATTTATGACTAAGTCCTCAAAAGCAATTGCAACAAAAACAAAAATTGACAAGTGGGACTAATTAAATGAAAGAGCTTCTGTACAACAAAATAAACTATCAACAGAGTAAACAGACAACCTACAAAATGGGAGAAAATATTTGCAAACTATATATCCAACATCTGACAAAGGTCTAATATCCAGAATACAGAAGGAACTTAAACAATTGAACAAGCCCAAAACAAAAACCCCACTACAAAATGGGCAAAATACATGAATGGACACTTCTCAAAAGAAGACATAAAAGTGTCCAATAAGCATATGAAAAAATGCCTCACATCACTAATCATCAGAGAAATGCAAATCAAAACCACAATGAGATACCATCTCACATGAGTCAGAACAGCTATTAATAAAAGTCAAGAAACAACAGATGTTGGCAACAGTGCAGAGAAAAGGGAATGCATATACACTGTGGGTGGGAATATAAATTAGTTCAGTCACTATGGAAAGCAGTTCAGCGAGTTTTCAAAGAACTTAAAACAGAACTACCGTTCAACCCAGCAAACCTGTTACTGGATATATAATCCAAAGGAAATCAATTGCTCTACCAAAAAGACACATGTATTTACATGTTCATCGTAGCGTGATTCACAATAGCAAAGACATGAGATCAATCTAGGTGCCCATCTATGCTGCATCAGATATACATCGGATATGTATACATCATGGAATACTACACAGCCATAAGAAAGAATGAAATTGTGTCCTTTGCAGCAACATGGATGGATCTGGAAGCCATTATCTGAACAAATTAACTCAGGAACAGAACACCAAATGCCGCATATTCTCACTTATAAGTGGAACTAAATATTGGGTACTCATAAACATAAATGTGCAATAGAAACTGGGGACTACTAGAGGAGGGAGAAAATGAGAGGGGATGGTTTGGAAAACTATTGGGTACTATGCTCAGTACCTGAGTGATAGGACTTCTCATACTCCAAACCTCAGCATCATGCAATATTCTCAGGTAACAAACCTGCACATATACTCCCTGAATCTAAACTAAAAGTTAAGAAAGAGAGAAAAAGTAGTCAAAGGATATGAACAGATATTTCTTAAAAGAAAGACACAGAAGGCCAAGCACGGTGGCTCATGCCTGTAATCCCAGCACTTGAGGAGGCCGAGATGGGCGGATCACGAGGTCAGAAGATCGAGAACATCCTGGCCAACACGGTGAAACCCCGTCTCTACTAAAAAAATACAAAAAATTAGCCAGGCATGGTGGTGGGCACCTGTAGTCCCAGTTACTTGGGAGGCTGAGGCAGGAGAATGGCGTGAACCTGGGAGGCAGCCACTGCACTCCAGCCTGAGCAACAGAGCCAGACTCCATCTCAAAAAAAAAGAAAAAGAAAAAGAAAGAAAGAAAAGAAAGAAAAAAGAAAGACATAGAAATAGTAAAAAAAAAATGAAAAAAATACTCAATATAACTAACCATCAGATAAATATAAATCAAAACCACAATGAGATATCTTATCCAAATTAGAATGGTTATTATAAAAAATAATTACAGATGCTGGTGAGGATGTGAAAAGGTGACTCTTATACACTATTGGAGGGAATGTAAATTAGTATAGTCACTATGGAAAATAGTGTAAAGAATTATCATACACAAATGCAAATAGAACTACCATATGATCCAGCAACTTCTTTACTGGGTATTTATCCAGAGGAAAAAAAATCAATATATCAAAGTAATACCTACACCTCCATGTTTATAGTCCCTGTCAATGAATGAATGAATAAAGAAAACTTGGTATATGCACAATGGAATACTGTTCAGTCATAAAAAAAGAATGAAAGAATGTCATTTGCAGCAACATGGAGGGATCTGGAGATCATTATATTAAGAGAAATAAATCAAGTACAGAAAGACAAATATTACATGTTCTCACTCATATGTGGGAGCTAAAAATTAATCTCATTCAGTTAGAGAGTAGAATGAGAGGTGCCAGAGCCTGAGAGGGGTTCGTGAATAGCAGGTAGGTACAGAGATAAAGAGAGGCTGGCTTATGGGTACAAACATATATTTAGAGGAATAAGTTCTGATATTTGATAGCAGAGTAGGGTAGCTATAGTTAACAATAATGTTTTGCGTATTTCAAACTGGCTAGAAGGGAGGATTTGCAGTGTTACTAAGACATAGAATCCATAAACACTATGGATACTTCAAATACCCTGACTTGACCATTACAAATCATATGCATGCAACAAAATTTGTACAACTATGTACCAATATTATATATCAATTAAAAAATTTAAAAATTATTTAAAATGACATATTATTTCATCACCTAAAAATTCCTACTGTCATCCCTTGATATATATGTTCCAAATTATTTTTTAATGCACATATACTTACCTGGTTCCATTTTATTTTTCAAAATTGGGTATCATTTTTAATGTCTTTGCCACTTAAAATATATATTTACTTTCTCCTAGTAATTAAAGATTTTTCCACAATATGTAGTTCATAGTTTGCACACCAATTTGTGCGAATGAACTGAAGTGCATTTAAGCAGTATTTTATTGATAAATATCTACACTTTTTCAATGTTTTATTGTATTGAAGGTATATAATGAACATTACTGTAGCTAAACTTTTCATAAGGTTATGTTTTCCTCATTAAGATAAATTTCTAAAACATAATCATTATTATAACAAGAACCAATTACTCTATTACTCACATGCAAGAGATAACTTGTATATTTATTTTCTTAGATCAAATCGAATCCAGTCCTGAGTCCCAACTGGCTTCAATATTTATCATTCTGCCAATTTCTTTACCACTCCCTTCAGTTATAAATTCCCTGAATTTAGTGCATCCCAGAAAAATAGGGCAAGACCTCTGTGGTCCTCAGTGCTTTGGTATTGTCACTACCACTCCTTCTGACACATACTGCCAAATGAGTGGTTGATTATCCACCTGATTTGGGCATAGCCACTTTAGAGTCTCCCTGAGTTCCACTCCAGCCAGTTGACAAGTAAGTAACCTTGAACTGAGTTTGGGTCATCAATCTCCCCAATCTTGAAAACAAGCCCTGCTGCCAAGATGCAGGTGATGAGTGTTCAGCCCCGACAAACACCCATTCAGGTGGCCCCTTATTGGAGGTAGTACTACCTTAAGCCACTGCATTGAGAAATGTGGATTTCTGCCCCAGGAGCCCACAAAGCCCTAACTTTTCTCTGATAATCCAATCAATCCTATGTCTAGTCAAATTGACTCACCTCCACAGGAGGTTTGCATGATCCCAACAACCACAATGTCTTCAACTAGGGGGGATTTTACCACACTCCAATGAAAGAACATCTGGTAATGTCTAGAAACATTTTTGTTGTCACAATTGGGAGAGGGAACTTCTGAATTCTAGTGGGTAGAGGCCAGGGATACTGCTAAATACTTTACAATGCACAGGACTACCCCCTACAAGAAATAATTGTCTGGCACAAAATATCAGTAATGCTGAGATTGAGGAACCTTGCTCCAAACATATATCAGTTATTTCACATTTCAATAATGTCAGCAGCCCCTACTTTGTTTGTTTTGTAAGGTCCTCACAGTGAGAGGACTAAGAAACATTTTTGTCTCTATCTCTCACAGCTCCTGTTCCCACAACTTATGTGTTGTTGGCTTTCAGTGATTTTGTATTACCTGGCAAATCCCATTGCAAAATGACAAATTATAACAGGAGGATGCCTCAAAACAAGCTAGATCTTCCTGGCACCCACTTTTTAGATTAGTTGTTTTGACTCTGGCCACAATGTAATAATCTGGAGAGCCTTTAAAAATATCCATATCCAAGCCAGGTGCGGTGGCTCACGCCTGTAATCCCAGCACTTTGGGAGGCCAAGGAGGGCAGATCATGAGGTCAAGAGATCGAGACCATCCTGGCCAACACAGTGAAACCCCCATCTCTACTAAAAATACAAAAAAAAAAAAAAAAAAAATTAGCCGGGCGTGGTGGCAGGCGCCTATAGTCCCAGCTTCTCGGGAGGCTGAGGCAGGAGAATGGCATGAACCCGGGAGGCAGCGGAGCTTGTAGTGAGTAGAGATCGCGCCACTGCACTCCAGCCTGGGCGACAGAGCGAGATTCTGTCTCAAAAAAAAAAAAAAAATACATATATATATATATATCTCCAGGCTTCCCCCAGGCCAACTGAGTCCAAAACTTGGCATAGGCCTGGACATAGACATTTAAAAAATCTTCCCAATGGCCCTAATATGCAGCCAGGGTTGAGAATTCCACCCTTAGACTGTCTTTCAGGTCTGCCTGTCTATTCTCACCTCCCATCTCCCAACATACACATGAACCTATCATCTGTAAATAACACTACGTTATTCACAAATAAATACAAAAGAAAAAGAGAAGAGCTACAAGCCTTACTCCTCTCCGATGGATTTGCTTTAGAAATAGGAATCAAAGTCTTAAGCTACAGCTTTAGGCTCTGATGGAATGTAGTTCAGGCCTCATCCAGTGAGTAAAGGAGGTATTGTGGAACTGGAAGCCATTTCTACTATTTTGAGCATTTGGGGGGATTTTTCTTCCTTCTGTGACTGAAATTGACCCTTAATTTAGATGGCATTACATTATACCTAGTAGTGCTCAGAGCTGTCCAACAACTTGCTCAATTAACTACCCTGAATTTTGGAGCCAGAAAAGTCTGTGTTCAAGTGACAAAGATTGCTCCGTTTCTTTTCCTTGGTTGTGACAATTACATAACATCACTAGGGTGAAAATGAAAAAACCTCTAGGACTTGACCTTGTTAATAATGCATAGTTTTCTTTTTTTTTGAGACGGAGTCTCGCTAGGTGGCCCGGCCCAGGCTGGAGTGCAGTGGTGCAATCTTGGCTCACTGCAAGCTCCACCTCCCAGGTTCAGGCCATTCTCCTGCCTCAGCCTCCTAAGTAGCTGGGACTACAGGCGCCCGCCACTGCGCCTGGCTAATTTTTTGTATTTTTAGTAGAGACAGAGTTTCACCATGGTCTCGATCTCCTGACCTAGTGATCCACCTGCCTCAGCCTCCCAAAGTGCTGGGATTACAGGTGTGAACGACTGTGCCCGTCCAAATGCGTATTTTTCTTACACTCTCCCTCTCCATCACCATTTTCTTCTCTCTCACAATTTCTTTCTTTCTTCCATTTATTCAACACATACTGCCTGAGCACCTACTCTGAGATATTCACTAGTCTAGGGGCAATGAATAAGACAGATGAAGTTCCTGATCTCATATCTCTTGCATTGTAGTGAGGATGAGGGAACAGAGACTGATAGCACACAGGAAGCAAAGAGTAATTAAGATAACATCTGACAATGATTAATACAGTGAAGGACACAAGTCAAAGTGAATGGCTAAATGGTGACATGTTTAGAGGCAGTGCTTTGGTCAGTGTTGTCTAGGACGGTCTGTCTAACTGATGAGGTGTCATTTGAATAAACAACTGAATAAGAATGAACTTCACTGTGAAGATCTGGAGGGAAACTATTCTAGGTATTAAGAGCAAGGTCAAAGGCCCTGAGCTCAGAGCTTTTAAGGATAGAAGAAATTTTTATATGGCTGGGATGTGGTAAGTATGGAATAAAGATAAGAACCGGGATTGCAGAGGTTAACAGGAATCAGATGGTGCAAGATGTCCTAGGCCGCATGGGTGTTTAGATTTTATTTTATGCATAAGGAGGCCATTACAAGCAGAAGTAACATTGTTTCATGTACATTATAAACAATCTCTTTGGCTGCACCTAGGTAAGGAAGCACTGGGGTACACAAGTGTCCCCAGGATGGCCAGGAGACTGCTACAATAATCCAGGCAGAGCATGGTGGAGGCTTGAATGCCCAGTTTCCTCTCTAAAAGGAAATGAAGAGTCAATGCCTTAAAAAACACAAGAAAGTATCTGGATCTGTGGAAAACAGGCACGTGAATTCTGAGATCTGCATGAATCGACTGTCACCAAATTTGGTCACAAATCTAGTTGTATATGAGAAGTGGCAGGTGGAGGTAGTAAGGATGAAAGGAATGTTTCCTGTGAGATACTGATAGTATAAGATATTGAACTTGAACACGAAAAATTAATCATAGATTCTTTTTTCTTCAGTTCTATTGAGACAATTGACTCTTTAAATTTTACGTATTTAAAGATGTGCAATGTGATGATTGGATATACAGGTATGCTGTGAAATGATTAACCTAATCAAGCTAATTACTGTATCCATCACCTTACATAGTTATCACCCTTTTTGTGTGTGTGGTGAGAATACTTAAGATCTGCCCACTTACCAAACTTCCAGTTTTCCATATGCTATTGTTACCCATAGTCACCATTCTGCACATTAGATCTCCAGAACCTATTCATCTTCTAACTGAAGTTTTGTACCCTTTGACCCACATCTCCTCATTACCCCATCCTCCAGCTTCTGGTAACCACTCTTCTACTTTTCATAGACTCTTGAAGTTAGAAGTCACCCTAGAAATTATGCCCAACTTCCCATGGCATCACTGGAAACACTGAATGTCAGAGTGGTCTTCACTTGCCCAAGGTCACACAGTAAGGTGGTACCAGAAGCCAGCTCTCCCATCTGCCACCTAGGACTCTTTTTGGTGTCCTTTAGGCATCAGAGTAAATTTATTTCAATATAAAACCTATGATGAGCCAGAGGAAGAGCACACTTCTGGATGTTCCTTCATTCACTGTTCCTCTCCCCTTCCTGTAATCCCTGAATCAGGCTGCTTTCTGCTCAGTACCCTATTATTCCAGGGGGTGGGGACACGCCCTGCCTCTTCCCGGGTGCTGCCACTGTGTTCAGGTGTTCTTTTAGAAAACATAATCACTGCCCATTGATGATGCAGATTACATCCTTTCTCCACCCACCTGCTTTTCCTTTTCCTGACTCACTGTTTCTGTCCTGTTGGGGGCTGAGCAAGGGTGAAGTGTTGCCGTGGCCTCACCTCTGCCAGCTTCCTGCTTGCTGGAGCTTCCATACAGACCCTGGGTTTATCTAGGGTAGCAAATGTTTCATCAGCGTGGTGCTAACAGGCTGCCATGAGATGGGAAGGCAGGGAGAAAGCAATCATTGAGTGAGATGTAGTATTCAAGATTACTGATCAAAATAATTTATCTCCTCTCCTCACAGCTGAGCCTTCCTTGGACAAAGAAATTCTCAAGTGCCCTCTGAGATTAAGAGATCTTCTTTATACATACATCATTTGGTAGTTCTCAGCACTTTTCACGTGATCTGTGATTTTCTGACATCTGTACCCCCACACCCACCCCCCGCAAATAAATAACTTCTTCTCTGTTCTGTGGCATCTTTTTTTGTACAAACTTCAATTGTGTCATCACACTATTTTGAAATGATGGTCTCTCTTCCCTATTGGAATGTGAGTATTTCCAGTGTGGGCAGAAACTGTGCCTTCTATGTGTTAATATCAACAGCCCTTAGAAGCATGCCAGTCACATAATAGGTAGTACCAAATAAATATGTGTTGATTTCCATGAGTTGTCCTTAGGAGTCCTCTAAGTCTTGTTACCCAAAATATTATCTAGAAACTCACAGTTTTAGCACCATCCAGAAGCTATTTAGAAATGCAGACTCTCATCCCCTATCCCAGACCTAGTGATTCAGAATCTGCATTTTAACAAAACCCCAGGGGCATTAATGTTTGCATTAAAATTTGAGAAGTACTGCATCTAAAACAGCTCCATCTTGCAAAGGGAAAAAATTGAAGCCCAGAAACAGGAATGGACGTGTCCAAGTTTATTCAGCCTGTTGGTGGCAAAGCTGTGGGCAGAACCTAGTTCTTGCGTCTATGTCTAATGCTTTTGTCACTTCCCAGTCTGTCTCTCTGCTTTGCTATCCCCAGAGTCTGACTCATCCTCAGGAGGAATTTGTACAGACTTGAAAATGAGAGCTCAAAGGCCACAGAATAATTTTTTTGTCATTTTAAAGCCTAGTATCCATTATCTCCCATAAACAGAGTCTACCTTGTGTAATTTGAGGAGCCACTGAGCCCTTGCCTTGTCTTTCGTCTCCATCTCATGCAGGGCCTAAAGTTTCACCATTAGAAATCAAATATTTGGTCTTTAGAGGTAAATACCCTTGAGAGAGGAAATGATTGAAAGGCTTGACAATTTCTACCTTAGTGGGAGATTATTTGATCCCTAGCTAAGAGGGAGCAGGTGCTGAGTCTAAGAATATAAGCTTAGGAATTGGATTGAACCAGGCACCCCTGGGTGACCTTGGTCAATACAGTAGTCACCGTCAGTTCAGTAAATATTTTACATTCTTCACGGGGATGTATGATAAGATTGGACTCTCCTGCCCCTGGGAAGGAGATGTGGCCTTCTGTTCACTGAGAGATGAGAAAAAAAGAAACACATGTCATTTCTGGGTGAAACGTTTAAGAGCCAGTGCCTATTTTGACCACACCATCTCTTTCCCTCTGCCTCATCAACTGACAATAATTTGGAGACTCCTCTCTGTTGGCCTGGGTGCTGGGATGAGTACATGTAAAAGGTAGCTTCCAGAGAACCCAGGATGGACAGGAAAATGAGCAAGAAATACACCATGATTACTTAAAGTAACTGAAGTTCAGAGTCCTTTGTGTTACCTGCTTTTTGTTACCCATTCTGATTTGTATGGACAAAGTACTCTACCTATCTGCTTCAATTTCTGATCTATAAATGTGATAATGCTGCCTACTTGGAAGGCTTTTTATGAAGATTAAGTGATAGAACATATAAATTTCTATCATTTTCAATATAATGCCTGGTTCACAGAAGGAGCTCAGTAACTCTTCTACCCATTTCCCTCAGTTGGTTGAAAATAAGTCTTTGAAGAGTCACAGTATACAAAGAAATTGTTGGGGAGGGAATGAGAAATAATGAGAAAGAATACCAGTGCAGGTTACTTGTGTGGGTTGGGAGAGATGAAGTTCTCAGGGTATCATGCAAAGAATTTCATGATACATTTATCTGAGTCAAATAATATTAAGAATGAATACCATTGATGTTTTCTAGGAGAAAGAGAGTCACAAAGAGGAACCATGTAATTTGTTGAGGGGTGGCCTTAGAGAAAGATAGGTAGGATGGTAGTATCTACATTACATGTACATGTATTGTATTTACTGTCACTCTACCCCCAAATCCTATCTAAATTCCTAACATCCTTCAAGACTCAGATCCAATATCACTAGATCTATGATTTCTAGCTCCCCAGCTATAATGTATGCTTTCTCTGAATTTCTGTGATATACAATCTGAATGATATGTGTCTTCCATTAGACTGTGGGCTTCCTCCTGTGTAGACAATGGTCTCATCTAATTCATCTTTATGTCCTCTAAAGTGTACAGTAGAGCAAGTCCCTGTAACAATAGGAGCTTCTGTTTGCTCACACAGGCCTGCACAGAGCATTTTAATCTCCCAGTATTCATTTAATCTCCTAGTAACCCCATGAAATAGATTCTATTATTATTTCCACCAGGTGAGGCATAAAGGCTGGGGGGAATTTTTAAAGTGGCTCAAGTTTACCCAGTCTTACAGTGGAACTTACATACAAACCCAGGTCTCTGTGACTTGACAACCTTTTTTTTTATGGAAAACATCTTTAATCAGTGTTTGTTGAATGGATGGATGAAAGAGAAATAATGACTATAAGCTATTTTTAATGCACAGGTCAGGACCAATTTTCCTCCCCTGTCTGCCTTGCTGAATGTCTGAACATCCATGTTTGATATTTTAAGGTATTAGAGAGCAAAAAAAAGAAGTACAGAAAAGTCACTCAAGATAACTTCCTTTTTTTTCCATTTAGCTAAGATAAAGCCCCACTTACTCATCTCTCAGTTTTTTTCTGCGGAGCATGAAGGCATGTAAAGACCAAAAGCGAATGGGAGAGACATTATAAAGGAGAGATTTAAAGCAAACTATGACTTCAAAGAAAGACAAGAACTTATAAAAATGCTATAAAGGCTGATGGTTTAAAGTAAATGGGTATATTTCAATGTGATGGTTTAGAAGATTCCTCTCACCCCCAAGCTCTTGATTTGAATGAACTTTTATCAGGTTGTTCCAGTGTAGATTCTCTGAACTTGTGTCTCATTTGACTGAGATAGCTTCATTGGCCCATAGCAAGTTAGCCTAAAGGTGTCTTCAAGGTCTAAATGCACTGGACTCTCATCCCCGTCTTCCAGAAGCCCCACTATCAGCCTCATATGGTTCACTAGCAGAAGAACCCTTAAGAAAAAGCAGAGCTTCATATTCCCAATCCAGTGACCTTTTCACATTGACTTCTGGAGGTCAAGATCTATCCTCAGAGAATCTGCCTATTTATGAGCCATGACACAAAAACAGTCTAAATACAGAGAACTACTGTTAGCAAATTCTTTCATCAAAACCCTATAAAGCTTCTATTACAAGTGATCATATGGGTTAGCTAGACTCAGATTCTGAGCTTTCTCAAGAATTGTCATTCTTTCCAAATATCAATTGAGGTTGGATTCCTGCTAAGAAACGCAAGTGAAATTTGAGCACATCATTGCTTCCTGGCAGGCAATAAAGGTCATAATAAATTAAGATGATCTGAGTCCCATCAGATGACTATACACAACAATATATATGTAAATAGATTTCTCATTTCTAAGTGTGGTAAATGTTATCCCTGTTGACGGACATTGGCTTGAGTTTGATAGAGACCCAGACATAGTCATAGATATGCATCCAAGTATAGGCGACAAAGGGTGTGCCGCTGACCTGAGTTCCATTTGTAGTTTATTAATTCAATGTTTAATGCTGACTATGAAAGACAAACAAATACTGGGCTAAGTATTGTGTAGTAAGGAGGAAAAAGAAAGGTCAAAGATCAAAATAAATCTAAATATATCAAGGTCAAAAGTCAACCCAATCTTCAAAAGGCATCTCAAAAAGTCTATTAGGGGTGAAATAAAATATATACAAATAACAGAAGGGGGATGATAAAAATTTAACTCCCTTTTTTATTCTGGGTGGGGCATAATTATATACATTAGGTCCTAAGAACTGATAAGAGATGAAATTGTTCCATAAGTCAGGAGGAGAAGAGTTAGGGATCCCTAGGGACATTTCATTTCAGGAGCAAATGCCAGTGAAATGTGAGTTATTATTGTTTCTATGGTTCCATCTCTATCCACAAGATATCAAATATAAATCTTCAATAGATAAACATATCTTGAATTTATCTTTCTATAAAAAAATCTTCTCAACTATTTTAATAATCTCATCCAATAAAATGTTATCAGACTTACTTTCTAATGCTCTAATTATATCACTCAACTTCTGCAAATGTTTTAAAATGTATCCTTTTTGAAGAAAAGATAAAGTAAAAACAACAACCAAAAAAAAAAAAAAAACCCACAAAATAAAACAAAACGAAGCAAAAATGCCCAAATCTGGCTTTTTAGGTTTCCCATACCAAACCCCAACCCTCTTTGTCTTCTACCATATCTTTATTTCAGTTCCTTAATCCTGCCTCCTTACACATGGCCTGCCCTTTCCTGTTGCAATACTTTTGCTCAGGCTGCATTTTCCACCTGGAATACTCCTCACTCCATTCTCTATATGTGGAAGGCTTAACACTTCCCCTAGACCTCATACCTTATCTTCTTCAAAAGACTTCCCCAGTGCTTATGGTAGTTTCCAGTAATTATACCTTAATGTTTTTAGGCAATTTATTTAATCTCTCTGTTTTCTAGTTTCTTCATATATAAAAATGAATAATAATAGTATCTACTTCATAGTGATATGGTAATGATGGAATGAAATAAAACATATAAAGCACTCAATACACAGCGTGGTACATAATAGGCATTTAAAAGGATTAGTTTTAAGAGTAGTAATGATATTATTGTTGTTATTTATTATTATTTTACTAACATGCTATAGTTTGAATATTATCTATAAAACTCATATTGAAATTTAATTGATATTGTGAAGGTATTAAAAGATGGAACCTTTAGGTGGCAGGCACCTGTAGTCCCAGCTACTCAGGAGGCTGAGGCAGGAGAATCACTTGAACCCAGGAGGAGGAGGTTGCCGTGAGCCAAGATGGCACCACTGCACTCCAGCCTGGCAACAGAGCAAGACTCCGTCTCAACAACAACAAAAAAGAGATGGACCCTTTAAGAAGTGATTTGGTCACAAGGGCTCTGCTCTCAAGAATGGATTGATGCTATTATCATGGATGTGGGCTCCTGATAAAAAGAATAAGTTCAGCACCTGGTTTCTCTCTGTTTCACATGTCCTCTCTCTCACTCTTGCTTGTCATATGATGCCTTCCACTATGTTATGATGCTGCAAGGATGTCCTCACCAGATGCCAGTGCCATGCTCTTAGACTTAGTAGCCTCCAGAATCATGAGCCAAGTAATCTTCCTTTTTTTATTAAGTATCAAGTCTTCGGTATTCTCTTATCACAGCAGAAAACAGACTAAGACTTTGTACTGCTACTTTTCTGTTCTGTCTCTGAATTTTATATCTCTGTTTTAGCCTGGATATACCCCGTGGGCCTTTGGTTATAGCCACAATCTTTCACTAAGTTGAAAGCCCACAATGGTAAGGGGCAATGTCATATTCATTTTTCTCTCTAGCATTGCCCAGTGCCGGGGGATAGCCTCACATTTAGCATGGACTTGATGAATAATTGTTAAATCTTACTGAACATGTATATTATATGTCACATAAAGCACAACTTAAACTCAAAAGAGGCTAATGGCAGCATTAGTCTGAAGGATTAGCTAATGCTTTACAGGCTAAATTGAATCAGAAAGAAGAAAATATATTTTCATCAATGTTGAAGAATTTCATTTACACGGTTAATGAAGAAAAATGCACTAGTTTGTGTGTTTGTGTCTATGTGTGTTCATTTGTTTCTTCTTCCAATTTTAGCTATTTCCTTCTCTAGAATCCTCATTTTGTGCCAAAGGCTCAGTCAGGACAAGGGTATAATTTTGTCTAAGGAGCGAAGGAGTAGAAAAAAGGATAATGCGTAGGATGTAGGGAATCAAAATCTCCCATACTCTGCTACTGAGAATATAATTTGGTGCCTCTTACAATGAGCAGCATATATTAGAAGCTTTCAAATGAACATCATCTTTGACCCAGCAATTTTTCTACTAGGAATTTACTCTACAAAAATCATAAAAAATGTGAATGAGGAAGACTATACAAGAATAATATTCATTAGTTGGAAATAAACTAAATTACTAAAGTGAAGGATAAGTTACATAAATTATGGCCTATCCACATATTAGAATATTGTGCAGAAATTAACATCATGTTATTAAAGAATAATGTGGTTGAATGTTTAACATAATTGGAAAATGATTAAAGGGAGCTACAAAGGTTTGTGTTTCTTATCATTTATAGATAGACAGATAGATAGATAGATAGAAAAACATACAGGAAAAGCCTCCAGTCATTCACAAAAATATCCATAAAGATGGAATTAAAATTTAATAGAATAAGAGTAAGAAATTTGACTCCTGATCATAACTTTCCCTGATTCATCAAAGGAAGATGCCAGAAGCCCTAACTAACATAATAATGACTTTAGAATCATGGGCCAAAAGGATACAACCATGTGCATAGATGTATATAATGTATGTTCATAGCTATATGAATACATTTCAACTTATGTATTTGTATGATACCACATCGTGCAATAAGATTAATAGATATTCATTAATTCTGAAGGATGTGCTTAAGAGAGTACAACTTTAACATATGGGCTGTTTGGGGTCCTGGGGAGGATCCCACAGAAAAAAGCAGATCTCTTCAAGAGGGGCTAAAAAGATTCAGTGAGAAAGCAAGTGACTCTTACTCTTAGAAGTAATCCATACTCATTAAGATACCACAAAGAAAACACACTATAATTTTAAAAAGGAATCCAACTCATCATAAAACCAGAGGTCCAACTTTCAGGGATTTATTTGCCACTGAGCTGCTTTTCACAAGAAAAGTGACCCAGAAAAAAAATGATGTGGCAAGAAGTGCTTTACTTAGCAATGATTGAAGATCTTCTAGCCCACAGTGTGGAGTGTGGCCAGTATCTCCACAATTAATAAGGAGTAAACATGTAAGTCCTGACTGTCTAATGTCTTGATCTCCCACAATAGAGGCAAAGTCAAAATGTGAAGGGATGGGAACCTAGACAATTTCACTTGCTTTAGGATTTCCCCCACTACTAACCTGAAAAAATATGGAAGATGTAGTCTAATGTCACTGTATGTACTCTAGTATGAAGAAAAGCCAATATTTATTCACATTTTTGAAGGCCACATTTAGGTCATAAATCTCATTAAGAGCCTGATTTTTCTTTTGTTTTCCCATTACTTTCCTCTTGAAATGCGCTATCTCATGTTCCTGTGCTTGGAGTTCCAAGCACGTTTTTGCCCACCATCTATTCTGGAGAGGATTTCACCCTTGAGTGAGTTTAGCCTGGATGATATTGGAGGAGCTCTCTTCACTCAAAAATCTTGTAGTTTCCTGCCAATCCATAGCTTTGTATCAATGACTGTTTGTTATTCTAAGCACTCTTTCTGCACTAGAATATTTATATGGACTCCCCATATTGATAGGGCAGGAAACAGACTTGCCCCAGCTTTTCTTATTAAAGGCATATTATGTACACAATTAAACTCAACAGATGAGAAATACAAGACCACAGCTAAGAGTGTTGGCCTGGTGCCCAGGCTCCTTAAAATACTGTACCAAGAAGAGTTTATTAGAGAAGACTAGGAATCTCCTAGGAACCACCATTTGTAATAGCACCCTCCCCGCTTTTATTGTCCATTTGAGAAAATCCGAGTGGTCAAAATAGTTACTTTCTAAGTCTCAGCTCCCTCCCTTAATACTCATGTTAATTAAGTGAAAGTTTCCAAATGAAGGCTAAGATTTTGATTCTTCTAGACATTCTCAAAACAAAATGTCTTAATATATTGCACTTGAGAAATTACTATGAATTCCTAAAGGTTCAGATAGTGGATAGGGCATAGATTTTGTAGTCAGATATATGCAATTTTAGATCTTAGTGTTGCCACTTACCCTTCTTGGGACAATTCCTTTATATCTCAACCTTCTGAACTATAAAATTAGGATAATGGTGTTTACTTTCCAGGATTATTGTAAAGATCAAGCATATTTAAGATTCTGATTACAGGCCGGGTGCGGTGGCTCACACCTGTAATCCCAGCACTTTGGGAGGCCAAGGCAGGTGGACCACAAGGTCAGGAGTTCAAGACCAGTCTGGCCAACATGGTGAAACCCCGTCTCCACTAAAAGTACAGAAAAATTAGCAGAGTGTGGTGGTGCGTGCCTGTAATCCCAGCTACTCGGGAGGCTGAGGCGGGAGAATCGCTCGAACCCAGGAGGCAGAAGTTGCAGTGGGCCAAGATCATGCCATTGCACTCTAGTCTGGGCAACAGAGCAAGACTCCATCTTGAAAAAAAAAATAAGATTCTGATTACAATCTCTGACACATAATAGACAGTCACAGGTTTCCCTCTCTTGTCCTGCTACACTCAATGATATTACCACATACTTGGAGAGACAAACTTTAGTCACTTGGAAATTTCAGTACAAAAGGAAGGCCACAAAGGAGTTGCAGAGTAGTGCTGCCAACTACAAGTACTACATGATAAATTCTTGTACATTGTCATCATCATCATTGTCATCATGGTTAGTTTAGCAGGTGCTACCTCACCTGTATCCCTTTGGGTTTTATCATTTCATTGCTTACCAGCTTGTCTTCCAAATGTGAATCTGCATCTCTTTGGCTGCAACTTTCTCCTGCCTTTGGAGCCCACTCTGCTCACCGACCTGGCAAGTTAGACTTGCAGGGGATTAATGTCTTCAGCAGCATCCCTTAACCAATCATTGACAAGAATTGATGGGTAAGTTGTTCTCAAATTTGAGTGAGCATCAAAACCACCTGAAGAGGCCTTGTTAAATCACCACTGCTAGTTCCAGCCCCAGAGTTTCTAATTTAGTAGCTCTGGGGTGGGCTTGAGAATTTGCATTTCTAGTAAGTTTCCAAGTGATGCTGATCCTGCTGGTCCAAATACAGCACTTTGAGAACCAGTGGGATACCATCTTTTCTCAGGTGGTGCATGTTCTACACTGGCAGCATTAATGTGTTAGGGCTGCCATAACAAAATACTGCACACTGGGTGGCTTAAACAACAGAAATTATTTTCTCACAGTTCTAGAGACTAGAAGTCCAAGATCAAGGTGTTGGCAGGTTTGATTACTTCAGAAACCACACTCCTCTCTCCTTGGCTTGCAGGTGCCCACCTTCTTGCTGTGTCCTTACACGGACTTTTCTGTGTAGGCATATCCCTGGTATTTCTCATGTGTGTCCAAATTTCCTCTTTCTGTAAAGATATGAGTCAGATTGGATTGCAGCCCACCCTTATGATCTCATTTAATGTTAATTACCTCTGTAAAGGCCCTGTCTTCAAATATAGTCACATTGGAATTTAGGCTTCCACATCTGAATTTTGGTGGGACACAAGTCAGTCCATAACACTGGCTTTTAGAATTCTTCAGGCAATTAAGCTGCAGATATGCACAGTGATAACTTGTCTAATAGTGCATCCTTGGCCTGTCTTCTCTTCTTTGCCTCAGTTGTTTCCCAGAATTATCTTCTAAATAAACCACATGTGCTTAATTCCTTGTCTCAGGGCAAGCTTCTGTGACATCCCAAACTAAAACAATCAGTGTTCATCTATCAAATCCTTACTTTAGAAAATTATATAATACTTAAATCTGTATAGATAATGCATAGACTTAGATGACAAGAGATAAATTACAATTTCAACTTTGTTGCTCACTCGTTGTGTAATCTTTGAATGCTGAGTAAGTGAATCTCTCTAAGCTTCAATTTTATCAAATAGTAAATGCACATATTAATTTCAGTCTTGATTAACTTCTATAGGTAGCATGAAGATGTATATCGCTTACAATTCTTTGGTCGTAAGTAACAGAAAGCTGTTTTAGCTAGCTTCAGCAATAGAAGGGTCTTTATTAGAAGGTTGTCAGGTAACTTGTAGAATGAGAAACTGGTAGGAACAATAATGTTCTATATAAGTAGACACTACTTGATCTTCTCACCTGGAGATAGCGCTGATGTAGCAGAGGGTCATGAGAAGGCAATATCAGGACTATAAACCCACAAAGAACATCAATCAAGGGTGTCAATAAATTTAATATGTTCCAGATGTAGCGTGATGACTATATGTACTATTGAGTTAGATAGTGTCTAAATCAATAAGATCTATCATCAATCAGGCTAGGGGGACTTTCACTTTTGCATGTGTACTTCAGATTTTTGGGAGCTCAATTTCAAACAATCTACTGACATTTGTGTCCACTTAATGAAGAAAACTGAAGAAAACCAGGAGAAACAGAAATGCACCATGCTGATGATAGCTGTTAAATATTGTTCACCACTATCTTATGTATCATGGGACCCACGTACTTGAAGAAAAGTAAAATGTTATTTTTTAATGATACATGTGTCACATCTGAACATCATGATTGATCTGTCAAAACCTCAATTTTATATTTATTGCAACCCTAATGGATGACCTCTAAACTTGTCCTCATGCTGGGTGACACCATGTTCAAGATTTATAGTCTTAGAATAGATTCTGATTGGAAAAGCTTGAGTCACATGACTTTGGCTGTGCAAAGGCATCAAAAGTAAGGATCTGAAGGAATAAATCGCCTGTAACACTTTGTTCTCTACAGTAGAAAGGCAGAGTAACTTTGTGTGTAGTCACCAAGACATCACATGACAGGCAAAAAGTAACTTCTTATACCCACCTCACCCCCACCCAACACACACATACACACACACACACACACATACCCTGCAATTAGAAATTAGAAAGAGGGATGCAATTAGAAAGAGGGACTTGGTGTTTGGTGCTGGATAGCTCCCAAATGACTAGTCTTCATTATAGAATCGAATGAGAAAACAAAAAGCACTTGTGCTTTTAAAAATTTATAGTCCTATATTAGTATAGAAGATTATTATTGTCTTCTTGCTAGTGCATATACAATAGTTATTTTGATTATTTATTTTTAAAGACAGTGTCTCACTCTGCCACCCAGACTACAGTACAGTGGCATGATCATAGCTCACTGCAACCTTGAACTCCTGGGCTCAAGTGATCTTCCCTGCTCAGCCTTCTGAGTTGCTCAGACTACAGCCATGCATTTCCACAATCGTCTAATTTTTACAGTTTTGGTAGAGATAAGGAAGCCTCACTCTGTTGCTCCCATTCACCTCAAACCTCTAGTTTCAAGTGATGCTCCTGCCTCAGCCTCCTAAAATGCTAGGATGACAGGTGTGAGTCACCAGGCCCAGCTTACAGTAATTATTAATTATTGAATCCAAGAGTCTTAACAAAAAAGTGTAAGCAGGGAAACTGAAACAAAAAGTGTTGAATTGGGGGCTGGATTAACTTTCCTGGTAATGAGGCCACCCAGAGAATTGCTTCCACATGTTATAACGCTCTGAAAAGACTACGAAGGAATGCAGATATTACCTGTTCTCTTTGATATTTTCTAGAGAGCTTGGCTTGGTGACTATGATATTTAACTTTGTTAGGAATGGGGCATGTTGTGTTCTATCTCTCCTTTAGTTATAACCTTGTGGTGGGACACAGGCAAGTTACTTCCACTTCCTAAACCTCTACTTCCCCATCTCTAAATAGAGGGTTGGATTAGATCTTTGTAGCTTGAATCTCACATTTCACAATTGAAAGCTGAGTGAGCAATAAACAGACTTATCACAGAGTCAAGGAGTCAATATGCTAGAAAGGGTTCCCATAGAGCTGAGGCCTGGATTGGGTAGTCCAGTAGATCAAAAAGAAACAGAGAAAGAACAGCAGGTAGCCACTACTGTTAAAAAACACCATGGATTTTCATGGATAATACTCTGGCTTTGAGAATCAAATTTTCCCCCCACCCACAAAAGCCCATTCAATATTTCCATCAACGTGTAATTGTCCAAGCCTGTACCATATATTAATCCTGAACACATTAGATTAGAAAAAAATGAACTTGAAATGAAGCACAAGGGGAGGTGAAACTCTGACTATATCTTCACCACTTGCTTAAGTATAATTTTTGCAGTACCATCATTTGTGTCAGGAAACTGCAGAAACAATGTTGTCTTCATAAAAATGTGTGTGGGTGAGGGAGGTAGGGAATTATTTATCAGATGCTAGCCTTTCTAAACACTGCATTGATGATTTGTCTAAGACTTGTGTTTCCATGACACTGAATCAGATAAAGGTAATAATGGCAACGGCAGCTTGTGAAGACTTGCAGTCTGAAGGAGAGTGACAATATTTAGAAAATGTTTCTCAAGAGAGAACCGTGGTTATGGCCTTGATAAGATTCAGGAAGTGCAAATGATAGGACCCCAAGAGGAAACCCAAAATAGCTGGGAGAATCTCCTTCTCTCTCTTTCTCTTTCTTTCTCTCCCTATCAGAACAGCTTCCCAGCAGTAGAAAACAGGACTCAGAGCTGATAGAGGAAGACAGACTTGAGCAGGTCCATTCATGCATTCACCTGCATTAGGGCAGGACCACTCAAAAACCTTTCACTGGATATCACTTTTAAAAACTAAATTCAGACTTCTATAACTTATCAAGATGAAGCAAGAGGAGCTGTATGTACTCACCTGCACAAAACTACCAAATACAAAAATAAACAAAATACATATGAAACAATGGTTTTAAGAGTTGAACATCAGGTAGTGAAAAAATAAATAAATAAAGTAGACCATATGATGGCCCTAGGTTACTTTATTGAGGAAATTTTAGGCACTGGCACAGGAACAGGGAACTGAAATGGAGCCTGGCCAGCTTTCTTTCTTTTTAAAAATATTCTTTAGTTAATTAATTTTTTACATAAATACATTCTCTAGTGGTGATTTCTGAGATTGTGGTGCACCCATCACCTAAGCAGCGTATACTGTATCCAATGTGTAGTCTTTTATCTCTCACCCACTCCCACTATTTCCCTGAGTCCTCAAAGTCCTTTGTATCATTCTTATGCCTTTGCATCTTCATAGATTAGCTCTCACTTAAGAGGGCGAACAAATGATATTTGGTTTTCCATTCCTAAGTTACTTCACTTAGAATAATGGTCTCCAAATCCATCCAGGTTGCTGTGAATGCCATTATTTTGTTCCATTTTACGGCTGAATAGCATTTCATGGTGTATATATACACCACATTTTCTTTATCTATTCATTGATTGATGGGCATTTGGGCTGGTTCCATATTTTTGCAATTGCAATTGTGCTGCTATGAATATGCATGTGCAAGTGTTTTTTTAATATGGCTTCTTTTCCTCTGGGTAGATACTTAGAGTGAGATTGCTGGATCAAATGTTCGATCTACTTTTAGTTATTTAAGGAATCGCCACACTGTTTTCTACAGTCGTTGTCCTAGTTTACATTCCCACCAACAGTGTAAAAGTGTTCCCTTTCCACCACATCCATACCAACATCTATTATTTTTGAATTTTTGATTATGGCCATTCTTGCAGGAGTGAGGTGGTATTACATTGTGGTTTTGATATGCATTTCCCTGATAATTAGTGATGTTGAGCTTTTTTTTTTTAACGTGTGTTTATTGATGGCCGACATCCTGAATTGAGGAGACAGAACTGAGAATTTGGGAAACAAAGCAATCAGAGTTCACAGGACTATCAGAATGGAGAGAACTGCACAGAGAGATCCACAGAGAACCCCCTTAAATATTTAGCAGATAATTAAGGAGGAAAGAGAGAGAGGCAGAGAGAGAAAAAACAAGAACTGCTTATGGTTAGAGAAGAAACCTCTAAGGGAATTAGGGGCAACATTACCTGACTATCACGCTGGGCTTGGAATAGAGCTAGTTCTCACAAGTCAGAAAGGAAAGCTTCATTCATGGGGCACTGGGTTGAATATTAAGGAAGATCTTGCTCCCTAGTGGAGAATAATTAGTCCTGTTCAAGGTATATACAACATGAGGTTTTTTGCTTGCTTGTTTGTTTGTTTGTTTGAGATGGAGTCTCCATGTGTCACCAGGCTGGAGGACAGTGGTGTGATCTTGGCTCACTGCAACCTCCACCTCCCGGGTTCCAGTGATTCTCCTGCCTCAGCCTCCCAAGTACCTGGGACTACAAGTGCGTGCCACCAGACCCAGCTAATTTTTGTATTTTTAGTAGAGACAGGGCTTCACCATATTGGCCAGGATGGTCTCGATCTCTTGACCTCGTGATCCGCCTGCCTCGGCCTCCCAAAGTGCTGGGATTATAGGGGTGAGCCACTGCGCCTGGCCAACATGGGGTTTTTATATATGTATGGATTGTGAAATGATTACTGAAGTCAAGCTAATTATTATGTCTATCACTTCATATAGTTATCGTGTGTGTGAGCATGTGTGTGTGTGTGTATGTGTGTGTTCAGAATCCTTAAGATCTACTTTCTGAAGAAATACCAAGTACACAATATATTATCATTAACTAATTAGGTCTCCAGAACTTATTCATCATTAACTAAAATTCTATACCCTTTGACTAACGTATCTCCATTTCCCCCAATCGCCATCCTCTGGTGACTACTATTCTACCTTTTGTTTCTATGAGTCCTATTTTTTAAGATTCTACATATAAGTGAGATTATGCAGTATTTCTCTTTGTGCAGGCTTATTTTACCTAGCATAATGTCCTCCAAGTTTTATGTTGTCATAAAATGGTAGTATTACCTTCTTTTATAATGCTGAATAAGAGTTCATTGTGTGGCGAAATAATATTTATACATGAAATATATCCCAATATCCCATATATGTATATGTATATGTACTAATTTTCTTATCCATTCATCTGTCAATGGATACTTAGGTTTTTTCTGTATCTTGGCTGCTGTAAATGATACTGTAATAAACATGGGAGTATAGATTACTAACTTCATTTTCTTTGAATATATATCCAGAAGTGGCATCGATTGATCATATTGTAGTTTCATTAACTTTTTGAGGAACCTTCATATTATTTTCCAAAATGGCAGTACCAATTTACATTCCCACCAATGTTCAAGGGTTCTCTTTTTTCCACATTCTTACTAACACTTGTTATCTTTTGACATTTGGTAATAGTCACCCTAACAGATATGAGGAGAGATCTCATTGCAGGCTTGATTTACCCTTCCTTCATAGTTAGTGGTGTTGAGGACATTTTCACACACTTGTTGGCCATTTTCTTTGGAAAAATGTCTATTTAGTTTCTTTACCCTTTTAAAAATTGTGTTATTTACTTTTTTGATACTAAATTGTAGGTGTTCCTTATACATTTTGAATATCACCCCTTTACTGAATGTATGGTTTACAAATATTTTCTCCCATTGTGTGGGTTGTCTTTTCGTCTTGTCGATTGTTTCCTTAGTTGTGCAGAAGATTTTTTAGTTTGATGTAGTTATAGCCATTTATTTTTGTCTCTTTTTGCCTGTCCAATTTCTTTCTTTTCTCTTCTTTTTTTACTTTTTATTTTTTGCATGTAAATATCCAGCTTCCCAACACCATGTACTGAAAAGATGAACCTTTCCCTCTTATATATTATTGACATCTTTGTCAGGTTGGTTGACCATATATGCATAGGTTTATTTCATGGATTTCGATCCCATTCCATTGGTCTATGTGTCTGTTGTTTTGCCAATATCATATTATTTTCATTGGTATAGTTTTGTAAAATAAAATCAGAAAGTGTAATGCTACTAACGTATATATTTTTGCTCAAGATTGTTGTAGCTATTTGGGGTCTTTTCTGGTTTCATATGAATTGTAGAATTGTTTTTCTAGTTCTGTAGAAAATACCATTGACATTTTAATAGAAGTTTTATTGAATATGTCCATGCTAGCACTACGTAGCATGGACACCTTGAAAATATATTTTTTTTCCAATCCTTAAACACAGGGTATTTTCATATTTATTTGTGTCTTCAGTTTCTGTTATTAATGTTTCGCAGTTTTAATGGAACAGATATTTCACCTCTTTGGTTATATTTATTCCTAAGATTTTTATTCTTTTTACTCTTTTCAATACTACTGTAAAAATACTTTTTAACATTAATTTTTATGGCCAGGTGTAATCCTAGCACTTTAGAAGGCCAAGGCAGGCAGATGACTTGAGACCAGGGGTTTGAGACCAGCCTGGACAACATGGCAAAACTTTGTCTCTACTAAAAACACACACACACACACACAAAATTAGCTGTGTGTGGTGGCTCAAGCCTGTAATCTCAGCTACTCGGGAAGCTGAGGTGGGAGAACTGCTTGAATCCAGGAGATGGAGGTTAGAGTGAGCTGAATGAAGTTGCATGACTGCACTCCAGCCTAGGCGGCAGAATGAGATCCTGTCTCAAAAATAGATAAATAAGTAAATAAATACAGAAATAAATAAAATTTTAGAAAATAAAAATAAATTTTACAGATAGTTTGTTGTTACTTTATAGAAAAATATCTGATTTTTGTATAGAGATTCTCTATCCTGCAACTTTACTGAATTCATTTTGTAATTCTAGCAGTTTTTTTGGGTGGAATCTTTAAGATATTTTCTATGTAAGATCGTATCATATGCAAAGAGAGACAATTTTACTTTTTTCTTTCTGATTTGGGTTCCTTTTATTTCCTTCTGTTGCCTAATTGTTCTAACTAGGACTTCCAGTACTGTGTTGAATAGAAGTGGCAGAAGTGGGCATTTTTTGTCTTGTTCTGGATATTAGAGAAAAAGCATTCAGACTTTCATCATTGTATATAATGTTAGCCAAGGGATTGTCATATATTCTTTATTGTGTTGAAGTACATTCTTTCTATTCCTAATTTATTGAGAGTTTTTATCATGAAAGGATATTGAATTTTGTCAAATGTTTTTTCTGCATCTATTTAGATGATTCTATGACTTGTATCTTTCATTTTGTTAATGTCATGTATCACATTCATTGATGTGCATATATTGAACCATCCTTGCATCCCAGGGATAAATCTCATTTAATTATGGTGTGTGATTTTTTCAATGTATTTTGAACTCAGTTTGCTAATATTTTGTTGAGCATTTCTGCCTGGATATTTATCAGAGATATTGTCCTGTTTTCTTTTCTAGTACTGACTTTTCCTGACTTTCGTGTCAAGGTAATGTTAGCCTCATGAGTTTGGAAGCTTTCCTTTCTGAGACTGTGTTTCCATTTTTGTTTAAAAGTACTTGTTTCCAATTTTCTTAGAGATTTCTCCTTTGACCCATTTGTCATTCAGGAATATGGTGTTTAATTTCTATATATTTGTAAGATTTTCAGTTTTAGTTTTTCTCCTATTATTGATTTATATTATTTTACCATTTATTATTATTATTGATTTTCTATTATTTTAGTTTTTCTCCTAGTATTGATTTCTAGTTTCATGCCATTGTATCCAGAAAAGATATGTGATATTATTTTAATCTTCTTAATTTTGTTTTTTTAGTGTGTGTGGCCTAACATATGACCTATTTTGTAAAATGCTCTATGTGAACTTGAGAAAATGTATATTGTCTGTTGCTGTGAGACGGGATGTTCTGTATATGTCTGTGAAGTCCACTGGGTATAAAATGTAGTTCAAATTTAATGGTTTTTATTGACTTTTTTCTGGATGATGTATCTACTTTTAAGAGTAGGTTATTAAATCCCCAATTACTATTATATTGCTGCTACTGGGACCATTGAAGTTCTCAGTGGCAAAGGCTGCCAGAGTCATCTGCCAAGCAGGTCACTGGGGACCAGAGTGGTACCTGCTGCATGGCTGATACTGGTAGCCACCATCCTTCTTGGTTCTTAGTTATATCTATATGTCTGTGGTACAAAAATCACCCCAGAAATCCTTGTTTTGCAGTTATTTTCCCTCCATTGTGTTGCTGTAGGTTCTGAACTGGACTCTAGAGACTGCCCAAGTCTACTTTTGTGTATGGGTAGCTGAATAATTTTTGTTTTCTGTGGGTGGATAAAGATTGGTATCTACTACTCTGTCATCTGGATATTGTTACTCTCTAAACTGATAAATTAAAAATGTAGATGATAAACCCTAAAGCAGCAAATAAATAATTAAACAAAAAAAAGATAGCTATAGGCATAGCTAAACAAAAAGTATAGTCAATAAGGGACATGCAATAAAATAATACCTATTCAATTCCAGAAAAAAAGGAGAAAAAGAGAAAAAGAAACAAAAGAGCTAATGGGCTTACTAGAAAACAAATAGTAAGACAATAGATTTAACCTAACCACATCAATAATCATATTAAATGGAAATGTACTGAACGCTCCTATTAAATATTAAGAGATTATCCAATTGGATAATAAAAATGTAAGATCCCAATATATGCTACCCATAAGAAACACATTTCAGATATAAAGATACATTTGGTCAAAAGTAAAAGGATGCAAAAAGATATACCATGCTAATACTAATCTTTTCCAAAAGGAAACTAGAATGGCTATACTAATATCAAAGGAAATTTCAGAGCAAATAATATTTTCAAAGATAAAGAAAGTCATTTTCTGGAGATAAACAGGTCAATTCATTAAGAATACATAGCAATCCTGAAAATTTATATACCAATAACAGAGCTTCAAAATTGATAAAGCAAAAACTGATAAGTTCAAGACAAACAGATAAATTTATAATTATAGTTGAAGACTTTAATGCCCTCTTCCAATAACTGAAAGATTAACAAGTCAGAAAAATTAGTCAAGATATAAAAGTCTGAACAACACTCTCAAACAACTTGACCTAATTGACATTTATAGAACATTCTACTCAACATCAGTCAAATATAATTATTTTCAAGTATACACAGGTATTTATTGAGGTTTACTTTATTTTTGGCCATAAAGCAAGTCTCAATAACTTTAAAAGAATTCCATTTATTCAAATTTTTTTTTATCAAATTGTGCTTTAAAATCAATTTATCAGTTGACCTAGGAAATCTAGCTCTCTGAATTTATCCTAAGATAATGGAACATTGTCTAACACATATATATTGTGTTACTATGCTCATATCACCCTTTAAAGGCACTCATTTTCCCTTATGTTAATAGTGTTTCCTGCTAGTGAATTATGCTGTGCTCTTCCCCAGGAACTGCCCTCAACAAACGGGAGCTGCTTCATCCAAGTTATGTTCTTCCCCCGGGGTATCCCATGCCCAGCGACTAGTGCATGGAAGAATACACACTCTTGGCCATTCAAGGTTCATAGGTTTTTGCAATTGGCTGAAGCCTCTGTAGTGGCTGCATTATGTTTCTCACTTCCTTACAGGTATTATTCGCAAGAGTACTCCCAATAACCCATCTGAATAAAAATATCTATTGGTTTGTCTCCCAGAAATCAAACCCAAGACAAATATGCAAAGATCTATATATACAAGTTTTTATTGCAATATTGTTTACAATTGCACTAAATTGAAAGCAACCTGAACCCATTAATGATTAACTAGTTAAATAAAATAAAACAACCTTTAGGAGATGACAGTGATGGACTTTTTGAAATTAAAATGGTTGAAAGAAAAATACTAGATAAGGAAGACAGAAAAATGAAAAAAAAAGTAAACATGTAAACAAGGATCATAGCCAGAGTGAGAAAAACATGCCCCTGCATCCCCACCCTAGTTAGAGGGCTGAGACTAGAAATGCCAGCGTCAGGTAGAGGGATATGGGTCTATTTTTTTGATCAAGGTCCCAACAGTATTAAAAATATATCTGGAAAAAAGATAATGTGAGCAGCAGAGTGAATGGTGGACTTGAAGTATCTGGTTGAAACTGGGGCTACCACTGCAAGTTCTGCTAGGGGTGGAGTAACAGTGGAACTTGAGCAGGAGCAGTATGGCGGTAGCCGAGGGACTCTAAAGCTGGAGGAAGGATAGGGCTGAAACTGAGAATAAAGAAATGTGGCACTCAAAAGATAGAAGCAGCAGGATGGTAGGGACGGTCTAAGCAGAAATTCTAGTTCAGAGGGCGCATTGGGAAATGAAGAGAAAGGGAGCTAAGAAAGTTACAGAATGAGAGGTAAGTAAAGGCTGAGAAGGGTGCTGCCCCCTCACATTATAAACCTATAGACCAAGAGAGAAGAAAGGACTATGAGAAGTGACCTTAAAACTTCTCTCAACTCTACATTCTAGTTTAAGTGAGTTTCCAAAACGCAAAATGTTCTCAACAGTAAGAGCTGGTATAGAGCTCCTGTCCTGTTTGTAAGAGATTGCATTTCTAAAGTAGTCCACACCTGTATCTACCATCTCATACGTTCTTAAAATGTGGCCTTGAGATTTCTTCATCAAGAGTTGGAAACTATTTCCTCCTCTTAAATCTGGGTGGGCTTGTGGTGTGAGTGGAAGTGTTGCTGCATGACTTCTGAGGCTAGCCTATAAAGGGGATTAGAGCATCTACCTAGCTCATTCTCTTAGGACATGTACCTCGGGGGCACTGAGACTACAGGTAAGAAATCTGAATGTCCTGAAGCTTCCATGATAGAGAGATCATGTGGCGAGCCTGCATAACACTATACAGCAGTAGAGAAGCCCCAAGTGTTACAGCCCCAAAAATCTTGAATCTTCTTAGCTTAGGCACCAGATATTAGAGTAAACAAGCTTTCAGTTTCTTCCACCTTCTAAAGTTTGAACTTTCCCAGCTAAGTCCCAGAGCAGTCTCCAAGTCCAGTCCATAATAATAGTTTGGGGGTGAATAAATGTCTTTTTAAACCACTAAGTTTTATGTTGGTTTGTTAAGTAACTGGAACACTATTGCACCTGTTTTTTGTTTGGGAAAACAGCTATAGAAAAGCTCAAGGATCTTTTGGGTGTGGGAGTGATAATCAGGATGACTGGATAGCCATTGTGACATCTCCTACTCACCATCAAGACCATGGAATAAAATATATTACAAGGTCAAAACGTTGTATCTTAAGTGCTTTTGAAAGGCTGTTGAAATCGGTGATTCAAACTGGCCCTATGAGGCAAAAATTAAACAGAGGAGAAAGTAATCCTGTCAGGCTCTGTGGGAGTAAAGAAATTACTTGACCTGTTCCTGGATGCTGAGGCATGGTTTTAAAGACGTGTATTATTTTAAAAATCAATAAATCATTTAAAATAAGGCAAAGACTGAGACGATTAGAAGAATTTCAGTATACTTGTAGCATATTGTGATCCCATGCCTTTTTTTTCTGTGGGATAATATTACCTAAATTAAATTCATTTGCTGTCACAAGGGATCATTTACAAAGCAACTCAAAACACTTTCAGGCAAAACATTAAAGTATAAAAAGACATGTTATCTGACATTTCATTAATTAGAAATTTCTGAAAACCAAAACTTCTTATATTCCCCCAATTCAATTTTTCAAGCTAGGAATTTGTGCCAATTTTTAGGGTTTATATGAATAATCAGATGAGTTTCTTAGAGTTAGAAGGAGACCTAATAAGAAATTGTTATGTATTATTCCTCTCATAGTTAGAGGGAAAATAAATTAATTTTGACCTCACGGGCCTTTTGCTACAAATTTTCACTTTTGCGTGCACTTAGCGTAATTCAGAATGGAAATAACATGGGTTAATATTTAATAGACTATCAATTAAAATCCTCACACAGTCAGAAGAATTATGAATTTTTTAGCTTGGACATAAATGATGGACCATGAGAACTCTCACTATCTGTTAAGTGAAAAAGGCAGTACATATGACCTGGTATGACTGAGTATACTACTAGGACAAAGAGAGGGATGCTGTAAGAAAGCTTATTTCAGATTAATAATAACTTCTCTAATGATTACAACTATTCAACCCAGAAATGTCCTCCCCATTGCTTGCTATATTTAAGAAAAAGCTAATTAATGGCATGTCAAGACTAAGCAGAAATTAAACAAAAGCTGTGTCCCCCAGTAGAATGTAAGTGCCATCAGGTCAGGGATCATGAGCAACCATTCTGTCTTGTCAAAAATCTTAACTCCACTTCCTGGCACAATGTCAGGCCCATATTAGAGCCCTCAGTATACACTTTTGTAACAAAAATTAATCATATAATGCAGAGTTGCACTAAGTGACCCATTCTAAAGGGCAAATACTATAATTCTATCTTCCCCTTCGTGAAATCCTGAGGACAAGACTATTTGAGCAACTAATCCAACTCACTCAACCACACGCAAACAGCTGATGTGATACACAAGCTGACACAGCAGAAGTTATTCTTTGGATTCCAAGTTGAGACTTTTTTTTTGCGTACATTTTGAAGCACCAATCTAGCTGTCCAAAATGCTTTTGTTCCAATAGAATAATAATCAATTTTTAGTTCAACAGCTGTGTGCAATGCATATTTAAAAAGAATATTTTTTAAATTTCTCTCCATTTCCATTTTTCTGTGCTACTCAGTTTTTCAGTGTTGATGCTGTTAAAACCATAGTTGAAAGGAGTGAAAATGAAAAAGAAAAGAGCAAAGTGAATACTCATTAATCTTTCAGTGGATACTGATTGGATGTGAGAGCTTTTCTCTTAAGTGTTACTCAAAGTGTAACATTTTGAGTGTTGTCTCAATTCTAGATTGAAGATCAGTAAACCTTTAATGTAAAGACCCAGATAGTAAATATTTAGGAATTGCAGACCATATGGTTTATGTTTAAACTCCTCATTTTAGCACAGAAGCAGCCATTGACAATACTTATAAAATTGAGCATGGCTTTATTTCAATAAAATTTTATTTACAATAACAAGTGGAAGACTATATTTGGCTTCTGGGCTGTAGTTTGATGACTCCTGTCATGGACAATGTGTTTTGCTTGTATGGTATTATAGCTTTATATAGGGATATGACATATATTGTCTCCTTTGAGCCTCAACTGGCAGTTTGACATAACATGTGTTATGAACCCAACTTCAGAAATGAAAGTGCTAAGTTTCAGAGAGGTGAAGCTACTTAAACAGGCTCACAAGATCAAGTTGTTTGTAGAATCAGCACTAGAACTCTTGTCCCTGAGCATCCATTCCACCAATCAGTAAGCCACAATACCTTATTTTTTTTCATATCTACTTATGGACATGTATTGGGTCACATATACAATGTGATTTAAAGGACTTAAATATACTTCTCATGCTGGTATGACCTGGTGCTTAGATTTTCACCAATAGAGATTTATTTTTCTGAGTAAGAACACAGTCTACTTTGACAGAGAAAATGTCCTTAAGATAGTTTATTATTCAGGTATTGTTAGTAGAAGGAGTGTATTAGTCCATTTTCATGCTGCTGATAAAGACATACCCAAAACTGGCAATTTACAAAAGAAAGAGGTTTATGGGACTTATAGTTCCACATGACTGGGGAGGCCTCACAATCGTGGAGTAAGGCAAGGAGGATTAAGTCACATCTTACATGGATGGCAGCAAGCAAAGAGAGAGCTTGTGCAGAGAAAGTCCCATTTTTAAAACCATCAGATCTCAAGAGACCCATTCATTATCACAAGAATAGCACAGGAAAGACCCACCCCCATGATTCAATCATCTCCCATAACACGTGGGAATTATGGGAGCTACAAGATGAGACTTGGGTGGGGACACACAGCCAACCACATCAAAGAGATAGAAACTCAAACTGGATTAAGCAAAAATAAAAAAGATGAGGTTGGTTGACATAACTGTATGGTTTATTTATAGGTTGACATAACTGTGAAGTTTAGAGATGCACTGGTATCAAACATGACTGAATCCAGGTACTCAAAAATACACCATCAGAGTGTCGTCTTTCTTTCCACATCTTTCTTTCCTAAACATGGCGTCGCAAGTAGGGGCCTAGGGATTCAGCAGCATCAGAGAAGCCCCAGCACAAGATGTGAGAGACATAGCACGACCTTAAGGAGAGGTGCTATCAGTTGGAAGTGAATCAAAGTCTGCACAGAACTGTTTGTGGTAGGACTGGTATCAGAGGTAAGTCAGTGAGGATGCAAGGTGTCCACCAGAGGTGTCCAATTCAACAGGGTTCCTTCAGAGGAGAGCAAGCCAGAGTGACGAAGGCACTCTCAAAACAACATCCTATGAGCAATGGAGAAGGGAGTAACATAAGAACAATGATAGCCAGTATATATTAAGCACTCACGATGTACCATTCAGCTGTTTAAGTGCTTTCTTTGCATCATCCCATTGAATCCTCCCAATAGCAAAGAGTCTGGGTTTTCAGGACCTAGAGTTATTAAGGAGATGCTCAAAGTAGATCGTAGATCATATCTATAAAGTGGGGTAAAACTTGGGATTGTTTACATACTTGACTCTCTGAAGCTGTTAACTTCTCTGCTATACTGGAGCTATTTAAAATGAAGAAGACCCAAAGGAGAATGATCACTCTCTTCCAATGTTTGAAGCACTATCATTCACTATGAGTACATTTTAATTCATATTTTACAGGCTGCCTTTGTCTTTTATTAACCCAACTTTCCAACCATCCACAGTTTGAAGACGTATATTGACAGGTCTAAGCTAGCTTTGGAGTGCCAAATCTAGACTTCGTATTTCAGACAGCAGTTGCTCTGCAATGAATAACATTTCAAGTTAATGCATTCTTTGGTGAAGCTTCTTACAAACATATCGTGTGCACACACACATACACATTTGTAAACAAATCTGCCATTGACCATTTGGAAAGCCACCTTGCCCTTTATTCTAGTTGATTGGGAATCAAGACTATTAAATTCAATCATTAGAGATGTAGAGGAGATGTTGAAATTACATCAACTTTAAAATTGCAGGAAAATTGAAATTTTATTAATTTTAGCTCTGAAGAATGAAATTATACATATACCATTCATGTGCATTATTTGATATTTAGGTACACATATTTAAATAGTTATCAAAGTAGAAGTCTACTTAAAAGTAGCAGGCCAGGCGCAGTGGCTCAAGCCTGTAATCCCAGCACTTTGGGAGACCAAGGTGGGCGGATCACAAGGTCAGGATATCGAGACCATCCTGGCTAACACGGTAAAACCCTGTCTCTACTAAAAATACAAAAAAATTAGACGGGCTTGGTGGTGGGTGATGGTAGTCCCAGCTACTCGGGAGGCTGAGGCAGGAGAATGGCGTGAACCTGGGAGGTGGAGCTTGCAGTGAGCTGAGATCGCCACTGCACTACAGCCTGGGCAACAGAGCGAGACTCCATCTCAAAAACAAAAAAATAAGTATCAAATACACATAAAATACTTTAAAGTGGATTATAATAAAAAGGTACTAATAAAAGATATTTATAAAATGGAAAATAAATTGGTAAAAACCCTATATATAAAGGTACATTTCAAAAATCTTAATTAAAATAGTTTTTGAGCTTCCTAGCAGCCAAAGCAGAAAGGAACACACAACATTCTTACAGAATAGGAAAAAAAAAGTTAGTAATCCCTTACTTTAGTCTCTTCACTTCCTAAACTCTTTACTCCCCTTTGGCTCACCCAGGCCCTAGACTAGAAGTTACTTAATATTATTGCATAAGATTGAAAGAGATGCCTAAATCGTATAAAGTGATGAGCATAAAAGGCCTATATGACCAACTATATTTTCTCATAAACCAATTCTAATGCTTAAAATGTCCATAATTAAGAAAAACTAACGAGGGCATGTTTGGGTGAATTTTTAACCGGGCAAATCACGATAATTAGAGTGTGGATTAGCGCACTGATGTCAAACAGGAAGGCATTTTCCAGTACCTGGCTACACAGCCTTGTCCTCAATTTAGTCCCAGTAAATATTTTGATGTTTGAGTTGGATATGGGAATTGATTGTATTTGAATCAAATTTGCAGATGCTGCAAAGCTGGGAGAAGCAATCACCTTTGTATGATTATTTTAGAATCCTAAACATTCTCAACGTGTTACAATAGTGGAAATAATTTTAAAAGTTGAAATTTACTAGGAATAAATATAGAGTCCTAGGAAATTGGCTAAATAGTTACTCAGATGCATTTCAAACCTTGAAATACTATTGTTTGATTCTAAAGGGGAATGAGCCTCCTCATATACAAAAGAGTTATGTTTCAGGAGATGCTGCCCATCCTACCTCAATTGTGTAGCACAGCAGCCCTTTAATATGCCAAATTAATCCATATCTCTCTGTCTACACTGTTATCACCTGGTCTAGGTCACCATCAGCTCTAGCCTGGGATATTGCAGCATAAAAGATCTTCTGACTCCAATATTGCAACTTCCTTAAGTTTATCCTCCATATTCTCCATGCATAAACCAGAATGAACTTTTAAAACACAAAAATGTTTGTATCATCCTTCTGCTGAAAATTCTCTCAATGGTTTCACAATATTACTCTCAAAAATCTAATTCCTGATAATGGCCCTCAGAGCTTTGCAAGATGAGGCCTTGTCTTTACCTGCAGGCCCATCTCAATCATCCTCCTCAAACCACCCACCTCCCCAGGTTCACTCTGCTCTAGCCACACTGGCCTTATTTATTTTCCACAAATATACCAAGCTGGGTTCTAGCAAAGGGTCTTTGACTTTGCTAGTCTCTCTGAATGAAACACCCTTCTCTCATATCTTCCCATGATCAGCTGAGCCTTGTCACTTTTTTTATTTTGTTAAAACTATACTGTTTTTATATTTCATTTATTTCATTATGTCCTTATTTTCTTTCTCTCATTAGAATTTAACTTCTGGGCTGAGATGATGCAGCCATACTATGCAGCCATAAAAAAGAACAAGATCACGTCCTTTGCAGGAACATGGATGGAGCTGGCAGCCATTATTCTCAGCAAACTACTACAGAAACAGAACACCAAATACTGCCTGTTGCCACTTATAAGTGGGAGGTAAATGATGAGAAAACATGTACACATGTGGGAAACAACACACACTGGGACCTGTCAGAGGTTGAAGGGTGTAGGAGGGAGAGCATCAAGAAGAATAGCTAATGGATGCTGGGCTTAATACCTAGGTGATGGAATGATCTGCACAGCAAACCACCATGGCACATGTTTGCCTATGAAACAAATATGCACATCCTGCATATGTACCCTACAACTTAAAATAAAAGTTGGAAATAAAAAAAAAGAATTTAACTTCTATGAGTTCTAGGAATTTGTATGTAATTCTCTCCTGAATCTCCAGGGTCTGGATAGAACAGTGTCTGGTCCAGAGTACAGAGTCAATGTGTATTTATAGGAAGGATGGAAGAAAGAAAAAAGATAGAGAAGGAGGGAGGAAAGGAAAAATGAAATTGCCTGTATAGAATGTCTTTAGAACTGGCCCTATGCCTAGTTCCATAAGAATAATAATTCTGTCATGTAAAACTTACAATTGTAAAGGTACACTCATTCTTCAAAAACAGAGAATAGAGAATTGAGCTATTTGTTATCTTTTATAGAAATGAACAAAAGCTGCCTTCAAATAAGGTATTTTTCAGATGTAATTTGTCATTTAGAACTAAAGTCCAATTAATCAAGTTCCTAGTAATGAGACTTGAATTTTCACAAGAGTGAAATTAAAGATCAGTAGAGATAATTACACACACACACACAAATGAAACTATAGTGGACTACTTTGCCTCCCTATAAATAAATAGATACATACACACACACATACACACATGTATTTTCTGCATACTACCCAGGGGATTTGCTATATGGGGTGTCAGCAAATCTCAGGTAAGTGTGTTACCAATTTATCTTTGCTAAGTGGTGGCAAATTTAATCTTGAAATGGGAATCTTCTTCAAAAGAGAGGCTAAGAATTAGTAGCATTAAAAAAGAAAAAGTTTAAAGGAGATTTGACATTCTCATAGAGAAAATGTGGGAAGTGCTTGTTCTGTCATTAAAAATGGTATTTTAGTGGTTTGCTGCTTTGCAGAAGAATGTTCTGTACTTTGTCTGTATCTTCTCCTGTTCAGGTATAAAGAATTGTATGATACTGTCTATATTCTACATGGCTGGAAAGTTCCTAATCAGAAATAGTGCTTATTTTAACAAGCCATGCTGAAGGGAAAAGAAATGCTTTCTTCAGGGTATTACAGCTTATAATATGGTCCTTCAGAGATGTTTGCCATTAATTATCCAAATCCTTCTTCTGCCTGAAGTTTTCATTTACCTAGTATTCCTTGTACTTGGATGAGAAACTTCTGTTGTTAATCTCATTCCTACCCATGCCACGCACATTTTGGGACGTGGGACCATGCCATGGGTGGGGAATTAAGCATATTTCTTCTTCTACTCTGTGTCCTGCACAGTCCAGGACTATTTTTATTTTTTGGTTAATTCAACAAATATGTATTGAGCTCCTACTAAGTTCTGAGAATGGTACTGACCTAGACAGAAAGTTGTCATCTACATAAAACTGACAGTTCATCGAGGAAGATAGATATTAATCTAATAACTACCTGTGTGAGAAGCATTAGGAAGGAGAAAATACAGAGTATTACGTTAAGTAGTCCTCTCTGAGGAAGTGGTGTTTAAGCCGGAATCTGAAGGATGAAGAGGCATTATTCACACGGAAAGAATGAAAAATGTGGGATGGGGCCAAAGCTAAGTTTACAGTCAAAGAAATAAGTGTTCTATAACCTAGAGGAAAAGAAGAGGAGCACTTTAAAGGAACTGAAAGACAGAGAGGAAGACAGAGGGAAAAGATTCGAGGCACAAAAGATCATGCCAGGTCCTCCAGTTTGGACAGTGGAAAGGCTTTAGGGAGCTTCATGCATCTAGTGATTTGATCAGGTTTACTTTGTGTGTGTGTGATCAGGTTTACTTTGTGTGTGTGTGTGTGTGTGTGAGAACTTCTCCAGCTGCTCTACAGAAATTCTCTAGAACTTCCTAATGGGGACTCAAAGTGGAAGAAGACAGGCCTAATGAGAGGTCTTTGCCGTACTCCAAGTAGAAGAAAAAGGCAGCTCCATGGAGTGCTGAAGTTAGATCTGGAGATGGGCAGGAAGATGAGATATTTTTAAGGAAACACTGGAAATGGATCAGTTTTGGGGAAATGATGAGTCTGCTTTGAGGAACTAAGTGATGGTTCCTGTGAGATGTCAAGCCTGGAAGGCCACTTGGGCCTTTTCAGTTCTATAGTCAAGGACTGGCTACCCAAAGAAATAAGTCCAGACTCTTCAAGCTATCTATGCTGCTTCTCAGCACCATTGATATTTAGGAGCAAATAATTTTTTGTTGTGGGTGGTATGCCCTGTGCATTATACAATGATAAGCAGAATCCCTGGTCTTTATCCACAAATACCAGAAACAGCCCCTGCCCCAAATTGTAACAACCAGAAATATCTCCAGAAATTGCCGTATTTCTGGGGGACAAAATTGCCCCTGGTTGAGAACCACTAACCTATACTAACTCCATCTTACCCATCTACCCTCTTATCATTCTTCTGCCTACACCATCATATTCTTCTCATTATTTCCTATATGTGTCTAAACAGACTAGGGAGCTTTGTTATCATACAGACCCATTGGCTTTGGTGTCATACAGACCCATGTTTAAATGTGAGTTCCATAATTCATCAATTATATGGTCTCACACAAGTTACTTAACTACTTATGGTTCTTCACTCGTGAAATATGGATAATATCAGTTCCTCCTCATAAGACCACACTGTCAAGTGACAAATACAAAGCCTAACCTCTTTAGGTGCTCAATTCATTTTCGTTACTATGAAAATATGCTTGCTACATATGTAATGTCTTTGCCTATATCATACCCACATTCAGAAATGACACCTACTTCCCTTGACCACCATCCACCCACAGAATTCAAATTTGACTTTACCTTTCAAGACGCTCATTGACATTTGCTCCCCATGGAAGACTTCTACCATTTACTCTAATATATACTGATCAGTGCCATTTTCAAGCTCCATTAACAGAGCTCACATTACATAATTTAAGACTTTATCACATAGGCCAGGTGCAGTGGCTCATGCTTGTAATCCCAGCACTTTGTGAGGCTGAGGAGGGTGAGTTACCTGAGATCAGGAATTCAAGACCAGACTAGCCAACTTGGTGAAACCCTGTCTGTATTAAAAATACAAAAAAAAAAAAAAAAGAAAAAAAAGAAAAAGAAAGAAAAGAAAAAAAATTAGCCAGGCATGGTGGGAGGCACCTGTAGTTCCAGCTACTTGGGAGACTGAGGCAGGAGAATCACTTGAGCCCAGGAGGTCGAGGTTGCAGCAAGTCAAGAGTGTACCACTGCACTCCAGCCTGGAGGACAGAATGAGACTCTGCCAAAAAAAAAAAAAGAAAAGAAAAAAGAAAAAAATATTTTGTTACATAGTAATAACATAACTTCCACTTATTTTGTCTATGAATATTTTCTAATCCCCTAACAGCATATGCATTTCTCGGTGATATGGGGATGATATTCTATTGTTGTGGACAACAATAGATGCTGAGTGGATGCCAATGGACTAAAGTCATCCGCATGTGTGGGGAAAGTCAACCTACTACATCTAAGTAGCCACATGACCACCCAATGCTGGGGCAGCTGGATTAATAAGATTACCTTATCCTTTGTAATTTTTTTTGCAATGAATCCCAATTTGCATGAAATAGAAATGAATTTCCAGCAGAAAGAGTGAGAGAGTGAGCTCATCTAAGAAACGGACACTTTCTCCTGGTTTGATGAGAGTGAGAATTGTGGAAATTCAAGGTGCACAAATAGAGCTGCCACACACCTTCACAAGAGGCTCTGACAGTGAATGAGGACCTAACATGGCTTTGAACTCAGTTAAATTCAACTTTTAGACCCACTGTGGAAACCGATACTTTAACCATTTATAATTATTTAGAAATGGACATGAAAGAAATGGAAGACTTGACCAATGTGAACAAAAAATGTGACTTATTACTACCTATATTAAGAGGCTTACTATAACTTTGTTGCTAGCCAAACTCACACATAGTAGATGCTCAATAAATCTTTACTGAAGTAGATTCTCCAACTATGTCTGTGTGGCTTTGGATATGACACAATCTTTCTAGCTTTAGTTTCCCTATCTGTAATATGAACAGTTGATTCAATAACAAGAAGTTTTAAACAAAATATCTAGCATTTCATAGAGGTATCTGGAGGCCTACTCTCGGGACTAGAAACTAGTTAAAAGATGTTAAGTGACCAGGACTCTAGACTTCAATTAGAGAAGCAGATTTTTTTGTTGTCACTGCTCTTTTATGATTTTATGCTCTGTTTAAGGTTTTGTTTAAATAAAGGAATCAAATTCTTAAAATAAAGTTTCGTATCACTGACTTAGATAATCTTTAAAGTTTTTACAACTGTGTTATGTGATCTATAATCTTCATTACGGATAAACAAGAGAAAATCAGCAAAAAAAAAAAAAGCACTTTGAAAGGAATTTAGGTTACATTCAGAAAATAATTTAACTGGAAAAAGTATAACATTATAGAATAAGAAAATTAGGCAATTATTTCCCTTAAATAATTCAAAGGTTGGCCAAAAGCTACCTTTGTAAATAGACATTCTGTGCTAACAAGATCAATTTCACTTAGCCAGAAAACATTAGGACCACCTTGAGTATAGCCCTGAGTCACTTTTGTGACTCAACCACTGTTTCTGTCCTCAAGATGCTCCCAATCTAATGAGAGAAAAGGCATCTCAAATAACCAACACACAACTAGAAAATTATAAATGCTGTACAAGATAGAGAATGTACAGAAGAGTGGTATGTGAGATCTGAGAAGGAGCAATTAATTTTTTGAGAGGAAAAATCACAAAATACTGAGAAACTGGCTTTTCAGCTTGACCTTGCAGCACAGAAGTATTATAATTTGGAAATAGGGACGTAAAGGAAAGGTCATTCAGGTTGAGGAAATACAGTGAATCAATGATCTGAGGAGAGTGCTCTATTCAGAACACAGCAGAAAGGCGTTTATTGAAAAATTCATTTCTCATTTCTATTCTTTACCAAATATGTCCAATTTTATGTTAAAGCACAAGGCAGAATCATCCTTCCTTGACTCTCAGAGATGATTTTGTCATTTGTTTTCACCACAGAGATTTGAGTGGAAGCTAGATATCATTTTTTTACCTTGGCAATAGTGAAGTGTGGCATTGGAACCTTCCTCAAACTGATTCCTGACGATGCAGAGCTAAAACCCTTCCTTGGCTAACCCATGACAGATATAAGCCATTGTTGTTTTAGCAGTGCTGTCCAATCTTTTGATTTCCCTGGGCCACATTGAAAGAAGAATTGTCTTGGGCCACACATAAAACATACTAACACTACACTAATGAAAGTTGATGAGCTAAAGAAGAAAATTGCAAAAAACCTCATAATGTTTTAAGAAAGTGTACAAATTTGTGCTGGGCTGCATTCAAAGCCGTCCTGGGCCAAGTGTTAGACAAACTTGTTTTAAGGCATGAAATTTAGGGGTTGTTTGTTACCGCAGGATGGTAGTTAGAATTCTAAGATGGCACCCATCATTCTTGCCCCCTGGCGTCCACACTGTTGTGTAATTTCCTCCCCTTGAGTAACAACCTCCTTGTAACCAACTGAATATGTCAAAGCTGAACTCCCTACTGTGATTATATTATAGGATACGAGATTCCATCTTAACAGATTAAAGTAGGAGATTCTCCTACTGGCTTTGAAAAAGTAGACTTCCATGTTATGATAAGGCCTGTGAGTGAGCCAGAGGTAGAGGAATTGTAGGGTGCCATTAGGAGTTAAAAGCAACCTGTGGCTGATAGCCACAGAAAAGAAAGAATGTCCCTCACCTACAATGGCAAGCAATTGAATTTTGATCACAGCCATTATGTAAGCTTGGAAGATAGCCCTGAATTTCAGAAAGGAAGGCAGTTCCCCACATCTAGATCCTAGTCTGTGAGACCCTGAACAGAGGACCCAATTAAATTATGCCTGTAATCTCAACCCACAGAAACTGCAAGATAATAAATATATGTTATTTTAAGCTGTTAGGTTGGTGGTCATTTGTTATGCAGCAATAGAAAGCTAAGGGACATAGCATAACCTGGCCTCTCCTGATTCAGACAAAAAACATGGGAATTAAGTCTAGAAAAGTATTCCAGATCTTTTTTTCAGAAGACCTTAAATGCCCAGCTAGTGAGCCAGAGCTTTTTTGTGGGTAATGAGAGACTTTGAAAGTATCTGAGTAGAGAGATAGTTTGGTTGGAACCGTGCATTTAAGGGACTGATTTGCAGGCATATGAATGAAAAGATAATGTAAAAAGAGATTGCCATAGAGATATATAAGAATGAAACAAATGGAGAATATTAACTTCTCTTATCAAATTATTCACATGTAGAAGGTAATCTATTGGGAGATATTTTGCTGACATTCTTTTTTTTTTTTTTTAAATCAAATATAATGCCGTTTCTACCTGTAATTCTGCTTTACATGATTAAAATACCCATGTCTGCCCCTGGAGTTAAAATGACAAATGTACCCGGTTGTACGCCTCCATGTTGTCACCAGGGGACTGTTCCATTTGTTAATAGGCATTGCTTTTTGCCAGGAATTTCATTTTCAGCCCAGAGTAAATTGCCTTTCATCTATACCAAAATTTGAAGCATGTACAAAAGTGGCTTATGTTTTATTTACACTTGTTCTGGCAGGGAGATGGGTTTAAGGGAGCTTAGATTCACTTTCTCATGTCACGTGGGATGCAATATGAAACTGCACTCCAGTCTTCTATTTGCCATGCTATAATGCACTTGAGAAAAAAAGCTATTTGGCTTGTGTGAATCTCAATACAAAAAGTACTTCTAGAGAGGCATCCAAAGTAGCACAGAAGAATCTCCCTTTCCTTCCTTCCTTCTTTCTTCCTTCTTTCTTCCTTCCTTCCTTCCTTCCTTCCTTCCTTCCTTCCTTCCTTCCTTCCTTCCTTCCTTCCTT
>NW_012122932.1:7554266-7579134 GCF_000951035.1 Colobus angolensis palliatus
TTTCTTTCTTCCCACTTGCTTTCCAGACTGGAGTACAGTGGTATGATCTCAGTTCACTGCAACCTCCACCTCCTAGGCTTAAGCTATCCTCCCACTTCAGCTTCCAAAGCAGCTGGGACTACAGGCTAATTTTTCTTTTTCTTTTTCTTTTTTGGTAGATACGGGATTTTGCCATGATGGCCAGGTTGGTCTCAAACATCTGGGCTCAAGTAATCCACCTGCCTCAGCCGTTCAAGGCATGAGCCACAGTGCCTGGTTGAACATTTTTCTTCTGCTGGTAAACTTCCCTTTCACAGAAGAATAACCTGGCTGATCATAAGTTTTCTGGACTTTAGAGATCACTCTTTTCCTTTAAGCACCATAGTAGGCATCTGTTGTGCTGAAGTCCATTGCTTATTCCTCCTACATCTTCATATTTCTTTTAGCAAGTTACCTTCAACCCCACTTCTATCTACATGGTTTGGGTGGAACACCATTATAAAGTGGAAGTGACTCAGGTTTAAGGTAATCAAAGTATTCCTTTCTCTAGGCCTACCTAAACTGGCCAAACAGGGCCTTTTGAAGAAGCTAGTGAAACAACAGGCTCCTTCTCCCTGCCCTACTTGAACTTATGTGTATGTAACACCAGAGCTGCTGCCACCATCTTGCCATCATACAGATCTGCAAAAATTGTCAATATAGGGAAGATGAGGAATACCAGGTCCTGATGAAAGTGTGTAAGTCTTTAACTCCAACAAAGTCTGATAACAGTTATACCCCTACGTTCAGTTATTTTTATTTATTTAAGCCAATAAATGCTCTTTTACTATAATCAACGACTGGTTGTGTTTTCTTACATTTGCAACTAAGCCACCATTTTATTTTTCTACCAGAATCTTCCTTCTCACAAGTGATTTCTGCCAATCTCTGAAGAATACATTCTGAGCACTTTCCTCTTCTATTGACAAACTTGATTTTTGCCTATAGTTGTTTCAGGATTGTGCGTATCAGTTGTCACCCTATCAGAAGAAAATGTCTATTCCTAGTTGCCCTATCTCCATAATTCTGCTCCAAATGCGCACACAGGTCTATCCCTTAATTCCCCAAAGAGAATGATCCACACAAAGCAATTGTAATAGTTGATGTGTTTCCCATGGAAGAACCAATTCGCAGACCACATATGGGCAATGCGTTACAGTAGGGCAGGTTTCAGACTAGCACTTTGTACTCTGCTTCATTGAATAAAATTACAAATTTACTGCCAGCTCATTTTGTTCTCTACTAGCACAACCTCAAGATTAAAAAAAAAAAAATACCTCATTAACTGGCTGGTTCCTTTCACTAATAGGAAGCCAACCAGTCATATATAAAAGGGAAGTAAGATAAATTAATCATTCACCTCTCTCTCTCTCTCTGTCTACCTAATCTGTGTGTCTGTATGTGTGTGCTAATGATGGCAAGAGGTGCTAGAGAGAAAGGTTGTTGGTAGCCTATTCAAAAACCATTCCTACCCTTTTCTTACTGTCAGAAAACCCCTACACACAAACATACACACACAAAGTTATAAGTGCCAAGTTCTCAATTTCTCAGCCTCCTTTGCAGCTTGGGCATAGTTCATAATTAACCTTCAATTCTTATATAATGGAGTAAAAAAAAAAAATTGCCCAAAGTTGTTGAATCAAGAAATATTATGCTGGCATATTATTTAGATATATGAGGAACCACTGGAAAAAAGAAAATTAGAAATAGTTTACAGAGGTTTCCTCTGAGAAGTTCAATAAGGAATAGAAAAAGGCAAGCAGGGGACTGCAGCTTTTCATTATTAACTCCTGTATACTATTTGATTATTTGCCTTACACATGTACCCCTAAGTATACACACACACACACACACAAACACACACATACACAGCAGCCAGCAGCCATTTCTTGTGGAAGTGACTGCAATATATCTATTAATTAGTCTATACAAAAATAATAGTTGAGATTTTGAGTGTTAGGTCCTGAATTAAAAGCTTTATACAGATAGTCTGACTTAATCCTCAGAGATGCACTATGAATTAGTTACTATTATTATTCTTATATTAAAGGCTGGGAGACTGAGGCTCATAAAGTTTAAACAACCTTTTCAAGGTCATGAAGCTAGTTGTTTAGGATAGAAATTAGTTGTTTAGGATATAAATGAGATTCAAACTGAAAATCCATACCTTAAGTGCTGAGCAATACTGGCTTCCAGATCATTAAAGATGTCCTACCCTGTCCTCAGGAAAGGCCTTCTTTGAAGCAAATACCACTTGAACCTCTCCAGATTCTGCCTAATGATTTTATCTGCAGTGGTGTTGCTCATTTCTTGAGCTATAATAATGAAAACAGAAGGCGTTTAAGACAGCTCACATGCACCCAAATGTCAGCACACACTTTCCTGTGTTTGAATTTATACAATATGAATGAGTATTCTGGTTGAATTGAGTGCCTTGCTATTTTCAACTAGTCACTGAATTTCTGGCTTTTCAGCTGTTACACAGCTTCAGTAAGCCTGCATATATACTATTGAGTAGTTTCATGTAAGTATCAGACAACACTCTTGAAATGTTTTAATCATCATTTGTTGATAATAGTGGCATGCATACTGCAAGTTGTCCAATTAGTACCTGTGTGTATATTAAAAAGAGAAAATGGTGTGTCAAATTAAATCTTCCTAAAAGGTTTATTTTCTTTAGAAAAAAATGATGAGGAATACTCTTTATACTCAAAAATAGATAAATTTTATCTTTTATTTTGTACATTCCTTTTTCTTTAGCTGAGATGCCATAAAAACCATCCAGCTCAACCCTGGAAATGAAAATGGATGTTAGAGTGTGATAATGGCTAAGAATAAAAAGAGACCATCCAAAAGTCACAGATGTTTCTTACAAACAAACCAAAAATAAAAAAAAAAATAGTAATAATCTACTGCTCCATGAAGCCCCACGGCTGACTTAGTTGAGGCATTTTTTCACTTTGCTCAGGGGAAAATAAATAACTGATCATCTACATATTCTCCAGCCCCCTTGCTGGGAGAATCTGGAGATGGTCCTCTTCACCAACCACTGAAAGGTAGCTCTGAGCACTTCAGCTCCTACCTCTTCTGCTGTCCACTGGGCTCCAGCCAGGCACATTCTTTCTTTTCATCCGACCCCAAGCTGTCTCTTTTTGCAATCACTTTCTTCAGCTTAGAGAGATTCTTTGCAGGTTCTTTGCATATTCTGGTCACATCTCAAATGTCACCTCCTCAGAGAGACCTTCTAGGACCCCTTTCTGAGGTACCAGACTTCTCCCACACACATATTCTCTATCTCATTTCTATCTTTTATTTTCTTCCCCTAATCTTTCTTTTTTTTTTTTTTGAGACGGAGTCTCACTCTGCCGACCGGGCTGGAGTGCAGTGGCCGGATCTCAGCTCACTGCAAGCTCTGCCTCCCTGGTTCACGCCATTCTCCTGCCTCAGCCTCCCGAGTAGCTGGGACTACAGGTGCCCACCACCTCTCCTGGCTAGTTTTTTGTATTTTTTTTTTTTTTAGTAGAGACGGGGTTTCACAGTGTTTGCCAGGATGGTCTCGATCTCCTGACCTCGTGATCTGCCTGTCTCGGCCTCCCAAAGTGCTGGGATTACAGGCTTGAGCCACTGCGCCCAGCCACTAATCTTTCAAAAAAAGATTAAAATAAGACTACGAGGCAAGTTTTTGTTTTCTAGGTCAAGGATGGCCTTTATTCATTTGGCTTGGGTAATACATTCTTGGGTCATGAAATGCCAGAGGGTGGGGAATTCAGGACCTGGCTCCCAGTTTATCTTCTGCAGTTCAAGGGCTGTGTGGCTTGCAATGAGGTTTGATTTATACATTTGGAGGTGGGGATGGGGAGGTAGACTCAGAATCTAAACTATCTACCTTTACACAGCTTACTGATTATAGTGACATGCCTTCACCAGCCCCCTGTCTTCATCAGCATAGCTTCACTATTCCAGGAAATTTTGCCCAGAAAGGAAAACACACACACACACACACACACACACACACACAAATAACTTTTTCACCATAAGAATTTTCTGAAAGACCCATGAACTCTTCAGTAGAAAACATAAGCCAACTCTTTATATCCAAGATGCTTCTGATCCCTTGCCATAAAATCCTCGCCTTGCTGTGTCTATCAATTCTAAACCATTACATCATGATCCTTACCCAATCCTAACAAAAAATCCCCTAACCCATTTAAGTACACACTTTAAACGAGACTTCAGAGTCTCAATAAATATTCTGAATTTGCTGTTCCCATTCTGAGATGCAATCAAAACTGTCAATATACTGTGCTACAACAACAGTAAGTGATGAACTCAGCTTTTACTTATTAACAAGTTGTTCTAATATTTGAGGCAGCCAGCATTGAGCTGTATGACTTAGATTAAATTCTTTCTCTCTTTGGGGTGTATTTATAAATTAAGGAGGTTGGACTCAATAATTATTCAGAGACCTTCCAGTTTTTATACTAAGACCCTTTGGGAAGGCAATTCCTTTCCCTCTTGGTGGTCTCTTTCCAAGCTGACAGCTTCTTAAAGAAAAGGATAATTGCCTCCTGTCGTTAGAAAGCGGACATAGGTCAGGTTCCTGGGATGGCAGTGAGTTTAATGGCTGAGTTTTCAAAAGCTAGCTTTATACTTTCCTCCTGCTTGTCAACTCCAGGAGAGAAAGGATGGCCATTGTTTGCTTTTGTCTTACTACACAAAAGCTAGACCAGTATTGGAGGGAAGAAAGAGGCACTGCCTTCTTGGCCAAGAGCCACACTGTTTACCTGAATGGAGCTTCATCTTGAGGATGCCTCTTCTTATCCCCATAGGGAGACCTTTGGCTGCAGCCACAGCAGTGAGTAGCTAATTGTCTCCTGTGCTCATTTGGCTGCACAAACAGAAGCACACAACCTCATCAAGGTGAGAGCTGAGCTGACCCCACATCTCTTTGAACAATGCTAAGATGGATGATGAATGGGTATTTTGGAAACACAGCAAACACAATGATTTATATCCATGATGGACTAAACCCGGAGGGACTTCTGGAATGGGCACATAGCATAGTGCTTTGATCTTTCAGTGTGAACTAAGTAAAAAAGGATTTGGAAAGCTGTTCCCTGCGACGTCCAGAGAAATGGGGGTTGGGCTCTTGATACAGACAATTTGTTCTTAAACCAAGCTGCAGATTTGGAAGGTTGAAAAGGGTAAAAAAAAAAAAAAAAAAGTACTCAAATGTGATGAGACCAATTGGGAAATTTTTAAACTTTGAATTTGAAAATACAAGTTTCTATTGTGATTGTTGCCATTATTATCGAAAGTTTCAATTAGGTAATCAAATATATTTTAAATTGTATAAGTATTTGTTTGATTATTTTGCTTACTCATTATCAAATCTAGTTTCAGAACATAGGTACTTGGGTTCTTTAATGCTAATATGACATAATCCCATCACCACATCCTCCATCACTATCCTCATTTCTGTTTTCTATTTTTTTTACATACCTTTATGTCCCTTGGTATAGTCCTCGCTGTGAGAATTGAGTCTTTTAACTATTCTCTCAGTTCCAGTAACAGGAGTAATCAAACCCAGTTAAAGAATGAGCAAGAGAGAGACAGATACCATGTCTTACAGAGTCACATTAGTTGAATATGTTTCCTATATCCCTCCCTCCTTCCTTTCTTTCTTACCCAAATGGAGGACAGACCAAGAAGCACCCACATGGAGGAAGTTCCTTTTGCCATATTTGTGGTGATCAGCCTCTCTATGCCTACTCAGTGATCATATACATTTACCTATTTATAAAGAGTATGGGTGTTTAAAATGAGAGGAGAAAGGCAGTGCATCAAAATCAAATTACTCACTGTGATTATCTTTTCTCCCACTCTGAAAAAAATAGTTTTCATTTAGCCTATTTTCATTCAGCCGGCATCTTATGCAACGTTGCAAATTAACACTATTCACAATAGGAAAGAAGTGTGCAGCCAAGGCTCTGAATAATCTCATTACATATCTCTCAACAATTAAGTGCATTAACTAAGTCCTTGTATCAGAAGGGATGTTGCTGAAATGGCTCACATTTAGTCACATCCTTCTGTGCTTCCTGTTTACATAAGGTTTTGTCTAATCTTCATTATACCTCAAAAGGTTTGGGATAATTACCAAAACATGACCCTGGATAATTCTGCATGAATAACTTCCAGTATCCCAAATGTTCTTCTTCCACTTCTTTTTGTAGTAAGAGAGATTACATGATAGTAGTTCGTAGTTCAATTTCAGAGATAAGGAAAACCTCAGCTCATATATCAGATTACCTACTTATTAGCTCCATGATACCTTCATGCCTCGGTTTCTTCAACTGTCACATGAAAATAGTAAAAGTCTCAATCCCATGGGGTTGTTGTGAAGATTAACTTATCTAATTAGGGGAAGCACATAGTACAGTGCCGGGTTTGTAGTATGTCTCAATCAATGACAGCTACAGTGGTAGTAGCAGTAGCAGCACTGCAATTGTAACAACAGAGGCCACATGGAGCAATGTGCTATAAACAGAAAGCCTGGTCTCTGGTCCTGGCTCTTATTAGCTGTTTGACCTCTTTGTCTCAAGCGTCCTTTACTGTGCAAGATTATTGTGAGAATTAACTGTGATGATCGATGTAAATGTACTTGTAAACTACAGGAATGTAAATGATTAATGTCATTATGAACTCACTGTGGAAGGTCATTTTTTTCAAGTCGCTCAATAAAGTGATTGCAAAAGCATTTACAAAGTATGAATTTTTGTTGGCATTATAATTGTCGGGGTCAAAGTTCTTTGATTTCAAGAAATGAAAATGAAATCAAGTTGCTCACATAAAAGTGAGGTTTGTGGAGAGAATAAGATAAAATAAATTGTAGGAAACCATTCATTCATTAAACATGTATTTATTGAACACTATTCTAGCTCTAGAAACTGTGCTCAGTGCTCCATATGCTAAAATGAGTCAAATCCTTTAGTTAAGAAGTTAATAGCATATTGGAGAGAAGAAACTGAAAATCAGGGTAGGACACAGGTATATGATAAAGAAAGAGGTTCATGCATATCTACAAAATAAGAAAATAAACTGAGGCTATGAATATAATAAACAGAATATAATTACAGAAAGTACCTGGGAAATGTGGAATGTCACAAAAGAGAAAGTTTTGGGTCCTGAGAAAGTTTTGCAGGCAGGTGGAATGCCTATTTTCAAGTCTCTAAGACAGGAAAGTGGTTGGCAAATCAGAGAAACTGAAAGCCTTCCAGTGTGGCAGGAGCTTGCAGCAGACCATGGGGGGTGGCTCACCTCTGGACAGGAGACACAAATTCAGTTAATTAATTAATTAATTAATTAATTCAACATATTTATTGAATGCCTACTCTGTGTCAGGCACAGCTGTTATCCAGAAAGATGAAGTTTTCCCAGAATGAACAACCCCCAACCCTACATTCTAATAAGTAATGAGAGAAATTTAAAAAATAAAAATATATTAAAAACCATCAGCATATAATTAGTTTTAAACTGAGATAGTCTAAGGAGTAAGTGTGAATAGAAAGGAAAAGGGAACTTAGAGTCCAGGGAACAAGTATAGTAAAAGAAGTCAACAAAGGAGACTGAGAGGAATATTCTGAGAGGCAGGAGAATATTAGGAGAGGATGATATCATAGAAATAAAAAAGGGTGGGGTGGGACAAAGATGGCCTTCTAGAAGCAGCAGTGATGGGAGGCTCCCATGTAAAAGAACCATAACAGCATGTGATCCTGCACTGGCAACTGAGGTATCCAGGTTCTGTCACCAGAACTGATGAGGCAGCTGGTGTGACCCATGGAGAGGAAGGAAGAGCAGTGTGGTGCAGCAGCCCACTTGAGAGCCACATAGGGAAGGGGAGCCCCCACCCATCAGCCAAGGGAGGCAGTAAGTGAGCATGCTACCCAGCTTAGAAAAACATACTTTTTCCATGGAACTGTGCATCCCAAGGATCGGAAGGTCCCACTTGTGAGCCCACACCACCAGGGCCTAGGGTCCCAACCATGAAGCTGCGCAGATTCTCAACAGCCACTAAGCTAGAATCCACTTAAGCCTGCTGAGTTTCTGGGAGGAGAGGTGACCAGCACCACAGCTGTGGCTGTCTACTGTCTAAGCCCTTTGAGCTCCTTGCGGAAGGGGCAATAGTCAACACTGGGACTGCTAGCTGCCTAACATGCTAAGCACTCAGGGTCGGAGAAGGCTGTGGCAGACTGCGGACAGAATGCCTCTTCAGGCCTGACCTTGACCCATCCTTCCTCACTGGGCGGGACCTCCCGAAACTCCAGTCAGAGGCTGAATTTCCACAACTCCAGCCAGAGGCTCAAGGACAGAACTCTGATCTCCCTGGGTCTGAGCCCCTAGGGACTGGGGGAACTAGTCTCCATGGATCAACAGACTTAGTATTTCCTCCTACTAGTTCTGAGGAATCCAGGCAGACCACATGAGTGAGTCTCCTCCAGCGAAGCACACCCCCTCCACCAAGAGACAGTCAAAGTGCTTCATTAAATGGGTCCTGCTCCCTATGCCACCCAACTGACTGAGACCCTCCAACAGGGGTTATCAGATACCCTGTACAAGAGTGTTCCTACTGGCATCAGGTCAGTGCCCCTTGAGGTCAGAGATCCCAGAGGAAGGAACAGGCTCCCTTCTTTGCTGTTCTCTAGCATTCTCGAGTGACATCTCAGGCACGGGAGCAAATCAGGTGAACAGGGCATGAAGTGAACCCCAGCAAACAGCAGCAGCCCTACAGAAGAGGGACCCGACCATTGCAAAAAAACCAAACAGAAAGCAACAACATCAGCATCAACAACAAAAACGTCCCCATAAAAATCCCCATCCAAGGGTCAGCAGTCTCAAAGATCAATACTAGACAAACTTATGAAGATGAGAAAGATTTAATGAAAAAACACTGAAAACCCGAAAGGCTAGAGTGCCTCTTCTCATCCAAATGATCGCATTGCCTTTTGAGCAAGAGTGCAGAACTGGATGGGGGATGAGATGGACAAATCGATTGAAGCAGGCTTCAGAAGGTGGGTAACAACAAGCTCTGCTGAACTAAAGGAACATGTTCTAACCCAAAGCAAAGAAGCTAAGAACCTTGATAAAAGGTTACAGGAGCTGCTAACTAGAATAAAAAGTTTAGAGAGGAACATAAATGACTTGATGGAGCTGAAAAACACAGCATAAGAACTTTGTGAAGCATACACAAGTATCGGTAGTTGAATCAACCAAGCAGAAGAAAGGATATCAGAGTTTGAAGACCATCTTGTTGAAATAAGGTGGCAGACAAGATTAGAAAAAAAAGAAAAGGAATGAATGAAATGTCAGAGAAATATAGGACTATGTAAAAAGACCAAACCTACAATTGACTGGAGTATGTGAAAGTGATGGGGAGAAAGGAACCGAGTTGGAAAACACGCTTCAGGATATTACCCAGGAGAACTTCCCCAACCTAGCAAGACAGGCCAACATTCAAATTCAGGAAATACAGAGAACACCACTAAGACACTACATGAGAAGATCCACCCCAAGACACATAATTATCAGATTCTCCAAGAGTGAAATGAAGGAAAAAAAGTCAATGGCAGCCAGAGAGAAAGGCAAGGTTACCTACAAAGGGAAGACCATGAGACTAACAGTAGACCTCTAAGCAGAAATTCTGCAAGCCAGAAGAGAGTGGGAGCCAATATTCAACATTCTAAAAGAAAAGATTTTTCAGCCCAGAATTTCAGATCCAGCCAAACTAAGCTTCATAAGTGAAGAAGAAACAAAATCCTTTCTAGACAAGCAAATGCTGAGGAACTTCATTGCCACCAGGCCTGCCTTGAAAGAGCTCTTGAAGGAAGCGCTAACTATGGAAAGGAAAAATTGGTACCAGTCACTGCAAAAACACACCAAAATATAAAGACCAATGACACTATGAAGAAACTGTATCAACTAGTGTGCAAAATAATCAGATAGCATCATGATGACAGGATCAATTTCATACATAACAATATTAACCTTAAATGTAAATGGGCTAAATGTCCCAATTAAAAGACACAGACTGACAAATTGGATAAAGAGTCAAGGCTGGGTGCGATGTCTCATGCCTGTAATCCCAGCACTTTGGGAGGCTGGCGGATCACCTGAGATCTGGAGTTCGAGACCAGCCTGGTCAATATGGTGAAACCCCATCTCTACTAAAAAATACAAAAAATTAGCCAGGTGTGGTGGCAGGTGCCTATAGTCCAAGGTACTCAGGAGGCTGAAGCAGGAGAATTGCTTGAATCCGGGAGGCAGAGATTGCAGTGAGCTGAGATTGCATCACTACACTCCAGACTGGGCAACAGAGTGAGACTCTGTCTCTAAAAAAAAAGAGTCAAGACCCATTGGTGTGCTGTATTCAAGAGACCCATCTCATGTGCAAAGACACAGGCCAAAAAGAAAGGGATGAAGGTATATTTACCAAGCAAATGGAAATCAGGCAAGCAAGCAAACAAACAAACAAAAAAGCAGGAGTTGCAATCCTAGTCTCTGACAAAGGAGACTTTAAACCAACAAAGATAAAAAAAGACAAAGAAGGGTATTACATAATGGTAAAGGGATCAATGCAACAAGAAGAGTTAACAATCCTAAATAAATATGCACCCAAAACAGAAGCACCCAGATTCATAAAACAAGTGTTCTTAGAGATCTACAAAGAGACTTAGACTTCCACACAATAATAGTGGGCAACTTTAACACTCCATTGTCAATATTAGACAGATCAACAAGACAGAAAATTAACAAGGATATTCAGGACTTGAACCCAGCTCTGGATCAAGTAGACCTAATAGACAGCTACAGGACTCTCCACCCCAAATCAACAAAATATACATTCTTCTCAGTACCACATGGCACTTATTCTAAAATCAACCACATAATTGGAAGTAAAACACTCCACAGCAAATGCAAAAGAACTGAAATCATAAAAAACAGTCTCTCAGACCACAGTGCAACCAAATTAGAACTCAGGATTAAGAAACTCACTCAAACCACACAACTACATGGAAATTGAGCAACCTGCTCCTAAATAACTCCTGGGTAAATAATGAAATTCAGACAAAAATCAGGAAGTTCTTTGAAATCAATGAGAGCAGAATCCAGCATCCAGAATCTCTGAGACACAGCTAAAGCAGTGGTGAGAGGCAATTTTTTAGCACTAAATGCCCACATCTGAAATCTAGAAAGATCTCAAATCAGCACACTAACATCACAATCAAAAGAGCTAGAGAAGCAAGAGCAAATAAATCCAAAAGCTACCATAAAACAAGAAATAGCTAAGATCAGAGCAGAATGGAAGGATATAGAGACATGAAAAACACTTCAAAAAAATCAATAAATTTCGGAGCTGTTATTTTCAAAGAATTAAGAAAATAGACCACTAGTTAGACTAATAAAAATGAAAAGAGAGAAGAATCAAATAGACATAATAAAAAATGAAAAAGGGGATATCACCACTGACCCCACAGAAATACAAACTACCACCAGAGAATACTGTCAACACCCCTACACAAATCAACTAGAAAATCAAGAAGAAATGGGTAAATTTCTGGACAAATGCACCCTCCCAAGACTAAATCAGGAAGAAGACAGATTCTTGAATAGACCAAAGACAACTTCTGAAATCCAGGCAGTAATTAATAGCCTACCAACCAAAAACAACAACAACAACAAAAACCCAGGACCAGGTGAATTCACAGCCAAATTCTACCAGGGATGCAAAGAGGAGCTGGTACCATTCCATCTGAAATTATTTCAAACAATTGAAAAGAAAGGACTCCTTCGTAACTCACTTTATGAGGGCAGCATCATTCATCCTGATACCAAAACCTGGCAGAGACACAACAAAAAAGGAAAACTTCAAGCCAATAACCCTGATGAATATTGATGTGAAAATTCTCAATAAAATACTGGCAAACCAAATCCAGCAGCACATCACAAAGCTTATTCACCACAATCAAGTCAGTTTCATCCCTGGGATGCAAGGCTAGTTCAACATATGCAAATCAATAAATGTAATCCATCACATAAACAGAACCAATGACAAAAACCACATGGTCATCTCAATAGATGCAGAAAAGACCTTTGATAAAATTCAACATCCCTTCAAGTTAAAAACTTTCAATATACTAGGTACTGATGGAACACATCTCAAAATAATAAGAGTTATTTATGAAAAACCCACAGCCAATATCATACTGAATGGGCAAAAGCTAGAGAAATTCCCTTCAAAAACAGGCACAACACAAGGATGCCCTCTCTCCCCACTCCTATTCAACACAGTATTAGAAGTTCTGTCCAGGGCAATCAGGCAAGAGAAACAAAGAAGGGTATTCAAATAGGAAGAGAGGGAGTCAAATCGTGTCTGTTTGCAGACAACATGATTCTATATTTAGAAAACCCTATTATCTCAGCTCCAAGTCTCCTTAAGCTGATAAGCAACTTCAGCAAAGTCTCAGGATACAAAATCAATGTGCAAAAATCAGAAGCATTCCTATATACCAGCTATAGACAAGCAGAGAGCCAAATGATGAATGAACTCCCATTCACAATTGCTACAAAAAGAATAAAATACCTAGCAATACAGCTAACAAGGGATGTGAAGGACCTTTTCAAGGAGAACTACAAACCACTGCTCAAGGAAATGAAAGAGGACACAAACAAATGGAAAAGCATTCCATGGTCATGGATAGGAAGAATCAACAACATGAAAAAATGGCCATACTGCCCAAAGTAATTTACAGATTCAGTGATATTCCCATCAAACTACCATTGACATTCTTCACAGAATTAGAAAAAAACCACTTTAAATTTCATGTGGAACCAAAGAAGAGCCTGTATCGCCAAGAGAATCCTAAGCAAAAAGAACAAAGCTGGGAGGCATCACGCTACCTGACTTCAAACTATACTATAAGGCTACAGTAACCAAAACAGCATGGTGCTGGTACCAAAACAGATATATAGACCAATGGAACAGAACAGAAACCCGAAATAACACCGTACATCTACAATCATCTGGTCTTCAACAAACCTGACAAAAACAAGCAATGGGGAAAGTATCTACTATTCAATAAATGGTGCTGAGAAAACTAGCTAGCCATATACAGAAAACTGAAACTGGAGCCCTTCTTTACATTTTATACAAAAATCAACTCAAGATGGATTAAAGACTTAAATGTAGAACCCAAAACCATAAAAACCCTAGAAAAAAACCTAGGCAATACCATTTAGGATGTAGGCATGGGCAAAGACTTTATGATGAATATGCCAAAAGCAAGTTCATCAAAAGCAAAAACTGGCAAATTGGATTGAATTAAACTAAAGAACTTCTGCACAGCAAAAGAAACTATCATCAGAGTGAACTGGCAACCACCAGAATGGGAGAAAATTTTTGCAATCTACCCATCTGACAAAGGTTTATATCCAGAATTTACAAGAAACTTAAACAAATTTATAAGGAAAAAAACATCAAAAAGTGGGCAAAGTATATGAATAGACACTTAAAAGGAGACATTTACATGGCCAACAAACAGGAAAAAAAGCTCAACATCACTGATCATTAGAGAAACGCAAATCAAAACCACAATGAGATACCATATCATGCCAGTCAGAATGGCAATTATTAAAAAGTCAAGAAACAATAGGTGCTGTGGAGGCTGTGGAGAAACAGAAAACACTTTTACATTATTGGTGGAAATGTAAATTATTTCAACCATTGTGGAAGACAGTGTGACAATTCCTCAAGGATCTAGAACAAGAAATACCATTTGACCCAGAAATCCCATTACTGGGTATAAACCCAAAGAATATAAATCATTCTACTATAAAGACACATGCACACGTACGTTTAATGCAGCTCTTTTTACAATAGCAAAGACATGGAACCAACTCAAATGCCCATCAGTGATAGACTGTGTAAAGGCAATGTGGTACATATACACCATGGAATTCTATGCAGCCATCAAAAGCAATGAGATCATGTCCTTTGCAGGTACATGGATGAAGCTAGAAGCCATCATCCCCAGCACTAACATGGCAATAGAAAACAAAACATGGCATGTTCTCCCTCACGTGTGGAAGTTGAACAATGAGAACACATGGACACAGGGAAGGGAACAATACACACCAGGGCCAGTTAGGGGGTTGGGGGTCAAGGCAGGGGAGAGCATCAGGACAAACAGCTAATTCATGTGGGGCTTAAAACCTAGATGACGGGTTGTTAGGTGCAGCAAACCACCATGGAAATGTGTATCTATGTAACAAACCTACATGTTCTGTACTTGTATTCCAGAACTTAAAGTGAAATAAAAAAATAAGATAAAACCAAAAAAGTCAGGGAATGAGAGAGTGAAGATGGTGAAGCGCTTACTACCTATCTGTTCAATTCCAGGAACTGGAAGGTCAGAAATTGATACTATTTGTCTTTCTCGGAGGCCACAGAGGCATTTCCACTGCTCGTCTCTCGGTCTGCTCTGCTTTCCTATTTCTCTTTGCAGATTGACTTCTCCTGGCTACTCTTGCCTACCATATGCTTCTCCAGAACTTTGGTTTGCATGGCCTTTGGCTTTGTCTCCTGCCACTTCCTTCCAACCTCAACTCTGTCTCAGCTGTTTGCTCCAGGACTGCCACCATCAGCCAGACTCAGCTTCTCATTATCCCAGTTCAGAACTACTAGAAAAGAGATTCTGATTGATTTGGCTGGGATAAGGTGTTGACTTCTGGTCCATGCACCTGTGACCAAGGTGAAGTCAGTCCCATGTAGTACCTGGTGCTGTTTAGGTAACTCCTCTCCCTTCAACAGGGCTGTGGGTGAGAAGGGCATACAATTTTAAAGAATGAGCATGATCTGGGCAGGTGCCCCAAATGGGCTACTGAATCCTGTTACATGGCATTCTCTCAAATCATCAGCAGATGCTTCTGTGTATAATAACATGATCATGATTACCATTGCCAGTCAAACCATAATAAAGTGTGGTGTCATAGCCAACATATCAAGAGATGGCAGATTCAAGTACTGACTCAAATACAGAAGATAATATTCATGCAGTAAAGTAGCACGACAGTAATACAGTAGAGAACTGTGTAGGCTGTGGCAAAGCAAACAAAGATGATTAGCAAAAAAAAAAGGGACAGCCCCTGCACACCATCAGCTGATAATTGTCATTCAGGAATGTGAGCTCCGTATTTGCCAGAGCTTCTGATTTTATAAGAAGTTTAGAGCAGAGTTGTCAAGAAATGTAGATTGTGATGCAGAATTATAAAACTGTGATGCAAAATTGCTAGCCAGACAGATAAGTTTTCCTAAGATGACCAACCTCACATTCTAATCAGTAAAAATTTTTTAACAGAAATATATATTAAAAACCTAAAGATTTGTCAGCATATAATTAGTTTTAAATCGAGAGAATCTAAGGAGTGAGTGTGAATGGAGAAGCAAAGGGAACTTAGCCCATTCTAAAACATAAGTAACAAAAATAAATAAATAAAAAGCACTTTTACCACTACTATAAAGGGCAAAGGCAAACAAAGTAAGTCTGCAGAGAATCCAGCCCACAGGCTGGCTCTTTGACACCTCTGCTTTAACCCTCACACTGGAGGACTTGGAGAAATGCTTAAAAAGCTGCTCGTTAGGGAAGACTTAGAATATTATTATTGTTATCCTTATTATTACAGCTAAGATGATGTTCCAAGCATCATCCCATGTACTTTAAATGTGAAATCTCATTTCGTTTTTACAAAATCCCAAAGACAAAAGTAGTTACCCTTTTTACATTGGAGGAAAAAAGAGGATTAAAGGGGATAAGTAATTTGTCCAATAAATGGCTACTCATTTAGTTGAGCAAATGTAGTTAGTGATGGGGCAGGAATCTGAGTTATCCTATCCAAAAACCTGCACATTTGACCAGATTACTTAGGTGGCATTAAGTAATTTTTAGGATGCCTTCTGTCTCTAAGAATCCAGGATTTTCTTAATCTTCACATTGACGCTCATGAGATCCCCGTGTTCTTTTCTAGTTCAGAGTGGTCACATTACGGGTCAAACCCTCTTTAGAATGGCCTGCTATTTCAGTTCTCTCCCTAATCTTCAGAGATCCCCAAGAATTCCTCTTGTGGGGAGGTCTCCCCTGAGTAATTATGAGTACTTAGGGTTTCAAAGAAATAACATTTTTTAGTATGATAATCACCACAAAATCTCCAGTTCCTTTACATACTCTTTAAATGGTGGGGTAGGGGGGGTGTCTGTGAAAGAGTGGGGTTGGGGAACATAGTGTGAAATGGGAAGGAAGTGATTCATATACACATTTATGTATGATTCAGACAGAAGCTGACAGATGCTTAGAGAATCCTTTAGAAAATGGACAAAACCATAGAGCATTAAGCACATTTGTTTAAAAATGTAAAGCTCTATACAGTGGAGACCCAAGGAAATGTATGACTAGGAAAGGTAGCAGGTAGGTTCATTGGACCCATCCTCCTCAAGATGGCTGGCTTGTCTGCTCTTTGCCCTGATTTGGACCCACTAGCTCTAATTTTGCCTCTGATTTAGGCCATCAGTAATTAAATCACTGCCCTGGCTCTCTGTTGCTAAAAAAGAATTAGGTTTTAAAATAGATCACTTGCTTAGCTAATTCTTGTGGGTCTGGGCTTTTCATCCAATTCTGATAAGCTTTCTGCCACCCATGGCTCTCCTCTCCTCTATGTTCATTTAACAGGGAACGGATTCCTTGAAGCTCATTGGTGCAGCTCGCAGCACTGAGGCCTCCAGGGGAGCTAAAACATATCCCAAGGATGTTTGGACCAGGAAGAAATGGGTTCAACCTTTCCACTGGACGGGCATGTAAACTGAGGCCCAATAAACAGTATGACTTGGCAGCATGACAGGAAGAATCTACACCATGAATCAGAGCTCAGTGCCCTTTCCAACTTTATGCACTGCTTCTAGAAGACATTCTGTAAATATCCACCCTTGGAAGGAAGCAAAGGCTCATACTGCAGCATGATTCTTCATAAATGCTCTATTTGTTTGCCTTTATGCCAACGTTAATTAATATTTACAGAGCACTTACTATGTGCCAGGCCCTTAGCTAAGAATTTTACAAGTAATATTGTTATCTCATTCAGTCTTCTCTGAAAATGCCCATGCTTCTGTTTTGTAAAGGAGGAATCCAAAGCTCAGTGTAGCTCAGTAATATGTCCAGTGGTGTGCAGTGAACAATGACAGAGCCAAAGGTTGAATCTAGGACTCTGACTCTCAAGCTGTCCTTTTAACCGTATGTCATGCCAAGGCTGATGAGTGCCATTTTCTAATCCCTCTGATAATTCATGTTGGCTGAGAGCCTTGCTGTAAAAGCATGGGTCTTCTGACCAGCGGAATCAGCATCATGTGGGAACTTGTTAGAAATGCAAAAACCCAAGCCTTAAATCAGAATCTGCATTTTTTAAATAAGATTCCCAGAAAAGGCAAAGTCAACATATTTCAAATTTGGCCTATGGGGTCATCCACAGGGAAACATAAAGAAATGCTTTTCAAGAGCATTTAGTCAAAACTCCTGATTTCTTGAAATAGAAATGGAGGCTTAAAGAGGGTTCACTGGGCCCAACTTCTAGATCCTTGATATTTAATTTTTTGAGACAACAATACCGAGTGACTGATAAAAATAGGATATTTTTTTCTGCATCTCCTCTTAGCCTCCCTACCCGCAGTCCCACCCCAAATACTAGGTAGTGGCAGAGAGCTACAATTCTTCACTTCCAACCACTTTCGCCAAAGAGATCAACGGAACTGTATGCAGTTAATGGTCATCATCACACTCCATTTCTTAGATATGCTTATTAAATTCAGACCAAGCTAAGAAAATGGAAAAAAAAAAACCCACTATATTCAGAGAGTTGATATTTTTCCTCCTGTTAAATTGAGCTGTGGGAGGTATCATATGCTGAACTAGTACATTTCAAAAGACAAAAACCCTAATGTTTTAAGGAGTGTTTTTTCCCATTAACATGTTGCTAAGCAACATTTTTACAATATCAGCAGCTCTATAACTGCAAGCTGAATGAATGTCTGGAAATACAGAAAGAATTTCAAAAGCAAAGAAAGAGAATCTATTGCTCCTGTTAGTACATTTTCTTTGTTATTGGTGTTGGGATGATCTCAAACAAGTTAAACTACAGACAATGGAACAACTTCTCCCAGTTTTGTTAACAACAATCATGTGATAACCATGAGAGTTGTGCCCTAATTTTAGTAATATAAATTTTTTTAATACTTATATTATGAAATATTTTAAATATATACAAAAAGTAGAATGGTGTAATGAACTCCCACATAACTGTCAGCCAGAAAGCTTTAACAATTATCAACTCACAGTCAATCTTGTTTTGTCTATTTGTCCTGCTTGCTCCTGATTTGAAGCAACTCCCAGGTTTTGTATTATTTTATCTGAAAATATTTTAGTATTTATCTCAGAGAGGTGAGGTTTTTTTTTTTTTTGAAGAAAAGCACAGTATCATTGTCATGCCTAAATCAAAAGTTAACACAATTCTTAAATGTTAGCAAATACATAGTCAATGTTCCACTTTTCAATTATTTCATTTTCTCTTTTTACTATTTTAATAAGGATCCAAATAAAATCTATACCTTGGTTGATGTGTGCCTTAAATCTGTTTATATCTACAAGTCCCTCTCTATCTGTCTCTTTTTTGCTTTCACTTCATTTAATAAAGAACCCAAAACATTTGTCCCGTAGAGGCTCCTGAAATCTAGATTTTGCAGCTTATATCCTTGGGTTTCTTGCAAAGTAGTCAGACCTAAAAGCTTGATCAGATTGAGGGCTGAATTTTTTTTTGGCAAGATGAATTCATAAATAATATTATATTCTTCTATCAAGAGGCATGTAAGATCTGGTTGTCTTTTTTGTGGTGTTTGCAAACCTTTTATGATACATACATTGATCTACTAACTCATTACAGATTGCAAAATGATGATACTCACTTATTAGCCAATATACTTCTATGAAGAAAAATTTACCTTTCCCATTTGTGTACTAAGTGCTATGATTCATACAGGAAAGACAATATAAATGCCTAATTCTTCCCGACTATAAAATTACCAGGTTTCAAAGTATTGGTTTACTAGCATCCTCCAGTGGTGACAGGTCAAAGTTTGTCGTTTGTTGTTGGATCATCATAGATTTGGACAGTTTTGATATCTTATATTTGGCCAGTGAGAGCCTCTTCAAATTGGCTTAAGTTTCTATTTTTTAGTATTAACTGTAAGAAAACAAGCTAAGCACGATGCTTTCTTTTTTCTTTTCCAATTTTTATTTTAGGTTCAAGGGGTGCATGTGCAGGTTTGGTATATGGATAAATTGTGTGTCACAGGGGTTTGGTGTACAGATTTTTTCATCACCTAGGTAATAATCATAGTACCTGATAGGTAGGTTTCTTCTAATCCATACCCTCCTACCACCCTCCACCTCAATTAGACCCCAGTGTCTGTTGTTCCCTTCTTTGTGTCCATGTGTACTCAATGTTAGCTTCCAATTATAAGTAGAAACATGTAACATTTGGTTTTCTGTTCCTGTGTTAATTTACTTAAGAAAATGGCCTCCAACTTCATCTATCTTGCTGCAAAGGATATAATCTTGTCTTTTTTATGGCTGCACAGTATTCCCGGATGTATATGTACCATATTTTGTTTATTTAGTCCACCATTGATGGGCACCCTGGTTAATTCCACATCTTTGCTATTGTGAATAGTGTTACAAAGAACATATGCATGCATGTGTCTTTATGGTAGAACAATTTATATTTCTTTGGTTTATACCCAGTAATGGGATTGCTAGGTCAAATGGTAGTTCAGTTTTAAGCTCTTTGAGAAATCTCTAAACTGCTTTCCACAGTGGCTGAACTAATTTACATTCCCACCAGAAGTGTGTAAATGTTCTCTTTTCTCCTCAACCTGGTCAGCATCTATTATTTTTTGACTTTTTAGTAACGGTCATTCTGACTGGTTGAGGTGGTATCACTTTGTGGTTTTGATTTGCATTTCTCAAATCATTAGTGATGCCGACACGTTTCCATGTTTTTTGGCCTCAATTATATCTTCTTTTGAAAAGTGTCTGATCATATCCTTTGCCCATTGTTAATGGGGCCGTTTCTTGCTTGTTGATTTCATAAAGTTTCTTATAGATTCTTAAACATTATTAGACCTTTGTTGGATGCACAGTTTGCAAGTATTTTCTTACATTATGTAGGTTTTCTGTTTATTCTGTTGATAGTTTCTTTTGCTGTGAGGAAGCTTTTTAGTTAGATCCCATTTGTCAATTGTTGTTTTCTGATGCCTTTTTGGCCGAGATCTTTAACAATTTTTTCTATTTCACGTATAAATTTCTTATCACTTGAGACTTTCTGTATTTACTAAGGTCAATTTTGATAAATTATATTCTTCTTAAACATTACCCATGTCATCTAGGTTTTTAAATGCAATGACAGGATGGTACAAAATAGTCTTTTGTAACTTTAAATGTCCTCTTTTAAAGAGTATTTCTTCCTTGTCATTTCTAATTTTAAGTGTTTATTCTCCTTTTTATTACTTATGTTGGCTACTGCTTTGTATATACTTATTTTTGTTTTCAAAGAATCAGCTTTGGGTTTGTTTATTAATTCTGATCTTCTCTATGTTTTCTTTTTAGCTTTTATTTTAGGTTCAGGGGCACATGTGTAAGTTTGTTATATGGTAAACTCATGTCACAGGAGTTTGTTGTACATATTATTTCATCATCCAGGTACTAAGCCTAGTACTCGTTATTTTTTCTGTTCCTCTCTCTCCTCCCACCCTTCATCCTCAAGTAGATCCTAGTATCTGTTGTTGCCTTCTTTGTGTCCATGAGTTCTCATCATTTAGCTTTCACTCTTCTCTGTTTTCTGATGGAATTCTGCTTTTATGAATTTCTACTGTTTTCTATTGGTTGACTTGTTTTTTCCTTTCTAGATTTTGAATTAAGTTTCTAGTTTATTTATTTTCAGAATTTAGTTTTTAATATTATGGGTATTTAATGCTCTAAAATTTTTCTCTAATACTTTTTAGCTGTATGCCATAAATTCTGATTGTTAAATTTTTGCTTTTATTACTGTTAATTTTCAAGTTAGTCTGTGAGCCACGAGTTGTTTAGTAACATATTTTTTTTCCTTTCTTGTAATTTTCAGGTAAAGGGCCTTTCTGATTTGCTTTTGTTATAATTTGTTTCAGTCCACTGCATCAAGAGAGTGCTCTTTGTATTATTAGCAGTCTTTGGTATTTGTTAAGTTTATGTGTATGACCTATGATATGATAAATTTTTATAAACATTACACGTATAATTGAAAAGAAACTATATTCTATAATACCTGGGTTCATACTTTGAAATTTGTAAGATCTATCTTATTGACTATGTTTTTTTAAAATTTTTTTATTATACTTTAAGTTCTAGGGTACATGTACACAATGTGCAGGTTTGTTACATATGTATACATGTGCCATGTTGGTGTGCTGCACTCATTAACTCATCGTTTACATTAGGTATATCTCCTAATGCTATCCCTCCCCACTCCCCGCTCCCCACAATAGGCCCCGGTGTGTGATGTTCCCTTTCCTGTGTCCAAGTGATCTCATTGTTCAATTCCCACCTATGAGTGAGAACAGGCAGTGTTTGGTTTTCTGTTCTTGTGATAGTTGGCTAAGAATGATGGTTTCCAGCTGCATCCATGTCCCTACAAACGACATGAACTCATCCTTTTTATGGCTACATAGTATTCCTTATATAATGTAAAGGGATCAATTCAACAAGAAGAGCTAACTACCCTAAATATATATGCACCCAATACAGGAGCACCCAGATTCATAAAACAAGTGTTCTTAGAGATCTACAAAGAGACTTAGACTTCCACACAATAATAGTGGGCAACTTTAACACCCCATTGTCAATATTAGACAGATCAACAAGACAGAAAATTAACAAGGATATTCAGGACTTGAACCCAGCTCTGGATCAAGTAGACCTAATACACATCTACAGAACTCTCCACCCCAAATCAACAGAATATACATTCTTCTCAGCACCACATCACACTTATTCCAAAATTGACCACATAATTGGAAGTAAAGCACTCCTCAGCAAATGTAAAAGAACAGAAATTATAACAAACTGCCTCTCAGACCACAGTGCAATCAAACCAGAACTCAGGACTAAGAAACTCAATCAAAACCGCTCAACTACATGGAAACTGAACAACCTGCTCTGAATGACTACTGGGTACATAACGAAATGAAGACTATGTTACTTAAGTCTTCTAAATTCCTACTTATTTTCAGTTCATGTGATTTCTCTCAGATTGAGAGAGTTGTGTTAAAATCTCTTATAATTACTGTGTCTGTGTCAATTCATCTTTGTATCTTTTGTAGCTTCTGCTTTATGAAATTATTGCTGTACTACTGAGTGTATAAATATTAATAACTGGCACACCTTAATTTTGAATTGTAACTGCTAACATTAAAGGCTCCATTCTCGCTAATACCTTTATATATATATACATATATTTTGCATTGTCAGAGAAAAATGTCACAACCTCTTCTTTGTTTTTGTTTGCATTTGCCTGTTCTAGTTTATATTCTTCCTTTCCAAATATCTTTGTTTTAGGTTCGTCTATTGTATGCAGCAGCATTTTATTTTGCTAACCAGTCAGAAAATTGTATTTTTTTCTCTTACTAAGTTGATCAGTCCAGTTAAATTTATTGATAAATTGATCAACTGAAGCACCTTTCCAGAACTGAGAAAAATGGCTGGGAGTAGCATCCAAATTTATTATAACAGGTGTAATGGGACAAAGGGAAATTTAGAAATCCAGATGAAATTAGAGAAGGACAACAAAGGAAGATCTTAGAAAGTACAAGATTATATGTGAGTGTGTGTGTGTGTGTGTACATATGTTGTGTGTGTGTGGAAAAAAATAGAAGGAGCTGTAAATTAATAAAGATAGAAAAGGAATCTTGTTCCATTCTTCCTTCCTAAACATCTTTTTAAAGACATGATCAGTGTCTTCTTCTGCCGCTGCTTTTTCCAAAACCTTAATTATAATCAAACCATTAAAATAAAAAATGCTTCCCAGGCTTCCACTCTCTGATTATAATACAAACACTACTTCTTTTAGCTCCCATCAAAAAGGGATCAGAGAAAGTGTTTTGTAGGTGTGGAATAGTATTTGTCTTCTAATATTCTCTGTACTTGCTTCAAAAAACATCGCTTCCACAAAAAGATTGGCTTCTGAGTGGTTCTTATCCTTCAGAAATTCTTATTCATTACTCTATAAGCTTTTCAGTAACTTATCCCTTTATGCTGCTGCAACAGCCACTAACAACTATCATTTGAAAGTTTACTACATCTCTCAGCACATGTTTAAGTTCCTTAGATAAATTATCCAATTCAATAACATATTGAATCAAATAACATTATTATCCTTATTTTACAAAAGGAAAAACTAAATGCATAGAAATGCTAAATCTTGCCCAAGGTCATACTCCTGGTAAGTGGTTTGAACCCCAGTCTGTCTGGTTCCAGAAAGAGATCTCTTAACATTTAAATTAAATTGATCTGTGTTCATACTAAATGGTTGGTGGTATGTTTGAGATGGCAGAGTATTAGCCACACTTTCAGATGATAACTAACACTGGCTTATACAATTGACGCCATTCATCCAATATCACTGAGTACTATGGGAGGAAGTAGATTTTCAGAGTCTTAATACAGCATTGCCTTCCTTAGAGTACAGCAGCTTACTAAATATTCATTTAAGGAACATGGAAGCAGATTTTTTTCATGTAAGAAAGGTCCTTCTTGATCATGAGATGTTATTATGTTGATTTTTAACTCCCCCACTCCTGCACTTATCCAATGTCAGTTTGTTTATTCAATTTAGCCAAAGGGCAGAACTGTTAAAACAGGAGGTTTACAAGTCAAACACATGTAAAAGACTGAATGGGAACACAAATGAGTTAAATAGCCTTAGTAACATCTTCAGACTAAGCATCTAAAAGCAGGCACCTGCTATTTGGCTCTAGCTGATTGTTGCAAAGTGGAACTATAGATCTCTGTCTTATAGAATCTTCCAGTTTTTTTCATGAAAAATCACAAATCTGGATTTCATTATTAAATGTTCACACTTTCAGATGATTGACATCTAAATCAAAAACTCTGCTGTCTAATAAAAAAAAGCCTTGCAATCCCAAGTTCTGCCAGTTCTTGGCATATTCCTTAAAGAAATATATATGAATGCTTTCATGATCAATAGAAGGAAAAAAATCAAGATTAGAAAAGAGTGATATAACCAAAAGGTTTTATGCTTTTACTGAACTTATATACCTGTACTGGGGCTGGCTGATTAAATACAATGGTAAATAAACCAGAGAACATTCCTGCCCTAGTGAAACTAACAATTTAAAGTGGAAAACAGACAAGAGAACAGAAATTACAGCATGGTGAGGCAAGTCACAGCATGGGGGACTTCAGGGGGCTGTGGAAACTTGGTCAAGGGCCAAATAACATGGGCCTAATGAGTAACAGAAGTTTTTCTGGAAAAAGTAGCATCACAGCTGAGAATTACAAGAATAAGCAGAACTATTAATAAATATGGAGTTTGTATTATATTCTAGGCATGCTGTTAACTCACTTAATTTTCCTAATACTCTATAGAGAAGTTTTTTCTTTTCTTTCTTTCTTTCTTTTTTTTTTCTTTTTTTTTTTTTTTTTTT
>NW_012122932.1:7579229-7617412 GCF_000951035.1 Colobus angolensis palliatus
TTGACAAAGTCTCACTCTGTTACCTGGGCTGGAGTGCAGTGGCGCCATCTCGGCTCACTGCAACCTCTACCTCCCAGGTTCAAGCGATTCTCATGCCTATTCTCATGCCTCAACCTCTTGAGTAGCTAGGATTACAGGTGCCTGCCACCACACCCAGCTAATTTTTGTATTTTAGTAGAGATGGGGTTTCACCATGTTGGCCAGGCTGGTCTCAAACTCCTGACCTCAGGTGATCCCCCCTTCTTGACCTCCCAAAGTGCTTGGATTACAGGCATGAGCCACCATGTCCGGCCTATGGAGAAGTTTTATTATTATTATGTACATTTTACAGATGAGGAAATTTAAGTAACTTAGTAGTGATTACTTGAACCCAAGCCAGGGCTCAAATTAGATTTGATTTGAGTGTGTCTGACTCCAAAATCCAAACACATTATTTATAACAATAGTAGCAAGGATAATATATTTATTGAATACTTACTATGTGCTAGTCATTGTTCTAAGTATTCCACCTTGGTTGATTTCTCTCTTTTTTTTTTTCATGACAATCTTATCAGGTACTGTGATTATTACTGTTTTCTGGATGAGGAACTGAGAGAAGTTCATCAAATTTCCCATAGTGTTACACAGCTCTTAGGTGTAAGACCTGGAACTTGAACTAAGGAAGTTTGAGTACTCTTAGCCACTAGGCAAGGAGACCACGGGCAGGATGAGGGTGTTGAGTGTTCTGAGTAAAAGGAAGCCCATATATGTAGACATTAAAGTAAGAGAAAACATGTCCTATAGAAGAGATTAAAAAATAGCATGACTAGACCTGACAAGAAAAAGTTATGAAATATTGCTTGACATTCAACTTAGGTACAAAACTGAAAGCTTATAGGGATTGGTATGCTTTTTGTAGTAAGTGCTTGGAGAGCTTAATGGTCAGATGGAAACAGCTGATGGGGCACGACTTCCAGCTTCATTCATTCCATCTGCTGATGTGCCTAGGAAAACTATCTTTCTCTTCCTGATGGGCTGGGGTATGACGTTCTCCAAAATACTTATAAATTGGAGTCTGGTTTCTACAAGTCTAGGCTAGAAAAGGCATCATTCCCTAACAACAAGGCTGTTGATTTTTGGTTAATTCCATTTAACCAATGCTTCCTCCCTATGATCCCACCTCCTTGTCCAGGGAACATTTAGTCCCCCAAATTGAAAGCACCATTGTAAAAGGCAGGGTTCTCATCCAGGAAATTCTGAAACATAATGCTCCAGCTTCATTTGACAACACTAGGAGCTTGTCAGCATGTGGTCCATTTGGGGATTATTTTTTTTTCTTCTGTCTACAGCATTTTAAAAATGTAAAAGAGAACAAGCCCAATGGAGAAGGAGGAGAAAAATGAAAGCCTATTCTTTCCCCTTGCATAATAGAGGCAAGACTCCAGAAGACTTGTTAAAAAAAGGATAACGCAGATTTTCCATTCTATGTGTGGTTCTGATGTTTCAAAGATTGCATGTAATATTTCCATAAAGATGAGGAAACAGACTGGGTGTTATCAATCAGTGGTCAGGTAAACAGGCATCCACCTGACTGCACTACTGATCTGCTTGGCTCTGTTTGGAAAATAGGCTCATTTTTAAATATAGCTTCTGGTTTTTAAAATCATTATTATTTCATATCCCATTTGCCTATACTTTTGCAGGGAACTGGACTTATTTTTGATTCATCATTGCTGCCCTCTCCACCAGTACATAATATTGCTGAACCACAGTATCAACCTCAAATATTCAGTGGCTCTATAACTTCAGCAGAGAAAAAAAACAGGCTATAACTGTTTGTGGAAAAATAAAGTTTGAATTAAACAAAAAAAATTGCATAAAACATTCAATTTCTGGCCATAATACACATTGAACATTCAATTAACTTCTTATCTGGCTGCTTGGCATGGAGCCTTTATTTATAAATCAATTTTTCCTGAAGGTGGAGTGAATTGAAGATTCAATTTTAATCATGCAAAAACCTGAGTATTCTTAGTTATAAATTCTATACTGAACTCTGAGAGAAGCCGCCTGTCTCCCTTAGTAATATGGAGCCAAGTTGAAGGAACAGGAGGTGACAGAGCTGGGTTGGGTCTGCATAAGCAGTACTGATAGTCTATGATTAAGCAGCCTATCCTTTTAGTTGCTACATTTTGCTTGAGGAGACCATGAACGGAGTGTCTAATGACCCGATTTCTGTGATGCTACGGAGGTAGTGTCCATATACTCAAACAAACTAATAGTAGCTAATATGTGGCGGGGCTCACTATGTGCCAGGCAATGTGTTAAGCTCCTTATTTTTATTAACTCATTTGATCTGTGTAATAACCCTATTAAAAGTACTGCTATATTTTATGATTTATAGTTAAGAAAATTGAAGAGGGGATGCTAAATAATGATCTCCAGTTGAATAATTAAGTGGTAAAGCCATTCATTCTTTTATTCAACAACTATTTAGTGCTTACTGTGTGATCAGGCATCCTTTTAGGCAGTTGGGATATACCAGTGAATAAAATAAACAAGGATGCCTATCCTCAACGAGTTTACATTAGAGTGGGGATAGATAAACCATATACAATGAACACAATAAATAAGTTTAAAAATTGCATATTAGAAGGTGATTATTGCTACAGAAAAAAGGAAGGATCAGGTTAAGGAGGATCTGGGAGTACTGAAAAAAGCCAGAGACTGGGTTAATTGTTGCCATTGTAAGATGACCCAGCGAGAGTGATATGGTTTGGCTTTGTGTCCCCACCCAAATCTCATCTCAAATTGTCATCCCCATGTATTGACGATTGTGGGAAGGACTCGGTAGAAGGTGATTGGATCATGGGGGGCAGTTTCCCACATGCTGTTCTCATGATAGTGAGTGAGTTTCAATCAGATCTGATGGTTTTATAAGTGTTTGGTAGTTCTTCCTTTGTTGGTTCTTTCCCTGTCTCCTATCATCTTGTGAAGAAGGTACCTGCTTCTGCTTCTGCCATTATTGTAAGTTTCCTGAGGTCTCTCCAACCATGTGGAGTCCATTAAGGCTTTTTTCTTTATAAATTACCCAATCTCGAGTATTTCTTTATAGCAGTGAGAAAATGAACTAATACAGAGGGCTAAAGGGGTAAAACATAAGAGGACGCTGCTTCTCCCCTAGTATCCCTGAAAGTAGAGCATGACAAGGACTGGGTAGACTTAGTTTATATTTAAGAGAGAATCTCAGAGGAGCAGAAGTGAGAAAGTGAGAATAATGAGATGAGAAAGGGAAGAAAAGCCAAAAATTGATGCATCATGAAGGCTATTGACTGTAAGCAAAGAGAGCTTGATTTGTCTTATGAGAAGAATTCAGAATTCCTCTCAGAATGTACATCTGAAGGCCAGAAAGTTGGGGTAGTTAGCCAATTCCATTGGTTGAGGATTTTCTTTAGGAGTGTTAACTCACTTTAATTTATGTGTTATAGTTGAATACAGGCTAAGTGTGTCCTGTGGTTTGAGAGAGAGCCCTGAAGCACAAAAGCTAAAAGACAATGGGAAACCTTATCATGGAACATTGTCAGCATGCTGAGTTCTATCCATCACAGTGTAGCTGAAATAAAAAGTGAGTCAAGGGCATGTGTGGCAGGGTTCATAAAAGATCTGTTATCAGCACCTTTCTCTCATGACTCTATCTGGCAGAATCTAAGAGAAAATCACTGGCAAGGGACTCTGGGATATATAGTGTTAAGTTTATCAGAATCAGCACCAGTATCAATAAGCAGAGTTTCAAAGAGTAAATTTGAAAGTGAGAGTCATTAGATAAATAAACAGCACAATATGTAAGTGGAGATGCTAAATAGCCCACTGGATATGCACATCAAGAGAGAGGTCTTAGATGGAGGTATATACCAGAATAGAGATGGTATTTAAAGCCAAGATAGGATGAGAACACTAAAGAAGCAGATGTAGACAGAAAGAGCAGCGTGTATATAGAACGAGCACTCCATTATCAGGAGGATGGGAAGAAGAGAAAAAAACAATAAAGGTTATTGAAGAATGGTCAATAAAGTAGAAGAAAGACCAAGAGAGGGTTGTGCCCTAGAGTAGGGGAAAAGAGAAAAAAACAATAAAGGTTATTGAAGAATGGTCAATGAAGTAGAAGGAAGACCAAGAGAGGGTTGTGCCCTAGAGTAGGGGAAAAGTTAGATTTGACCAGATTGCATTTTGCTAGACCATAGAAAGAGAAAAAGGAATCAAGAGATTGTAACAATTGATATAGGATAAGGAGGATAGTGAAGGCATCAACAGAAAGAAGGATAGAGGTAATTTGATAGAATCCATGGATTGGAGACCATAAGAGAGTTGAAGGATGATTGGGGTCAGTATTAGAAGCTGTGAGTTAAAAAGAGAGAAGATGGTCAGGGAGAGCGATGCATGAAATGAAAATAATGGAAAGTTTATTAGTCACAAATTGAAATTAGAAAATCTGGCTCCAGAAAGTAACTCATTGAATTGTAATGATTTTTTGGCTCGGGTTTTCTTAGTAACTGCCTCAGTTCTGACCTATGTCTACTCTGCAACTGTAGACTCAGTATAAATCAGCTAAGCTAGTAACACATCTATGTGAAACAATATTAGACTGTAAGATACAGAAAGGAATCTCATGTATTTTATCACTTCTCAAGATGGAGGAGATTTCATGCTCATTTTTACCTAAGTCCCTGTTATTACCTTTAATGACCTTGGGTAATTGCCAGGGAAATTCTGTGGTTCTAGCTGAAATAAAATTTTACAATGAATTCAAAATGCTTCCTTTAAAAAGGAAGCCAGTTTCAAGGCTCCAAAAGAATGAACATACTGCTGCTTTTGATAATTCAGGAACTCATAGTTCTGTTGCAAACTGGTGTTAAGTAAGTTAAAGATTAAAAAACAGATTTTGCTGTTTCCCCTTTCTCCCCAGCCCCAGAGTTTATTGCAGCAGCCTCTAACTGGTTTCTCTTTCTGTAGCTTTTTACTCATTGCAGCTCATCTAGCTCTCAGTTTCTTGAGGTGCAGTTTTATCATTTCATTTTCTCTTCTGAAATTTAAATAGCTCCCAGTAGTTCAAAACTATAATTCAAATATCTTAGTTTGATATTTGAGGCCATTCATGACCTAATCCCAGCCTAGTCTTTTTTTTTTTAATCATGACTGACTTAATACTGTCTATATTTCATCCAAACTTAAGTTTCTGACATTCTTAATTTATGGCAAACATTTTCCTAATTTGGTGACTATTCATATTTTTTCCATCTGCCAGGAAGTTCTTTTCTCTGCCTCTTCAAATACTTAATTTCAACGTACTGTTTGAGAAACAGTGAAAGTTCTTTTCTTCATCCTTTTATGATAATCTCAGCTGGAAGTGACCTCTTCTACCTTAGATGACCCTTTGTTATGTACTGCATACCTCTGTGACACATGGTTTAGAAAGAAATTCCATTATTTACAGGTCATTGAATTTCTATAAAAGAAAATCCACTTTACATTTCTTTCAGATCTTGAGAGAAGACAGAGGTGAGTTAGTGCTGACAAAAACTTAAAGTTCATGAATGGGAAAGATGAATAACCCAAGACATAACAAGGAAGGGCGGGACAAAGATAGAACCATGATGATGGTGGGTAACTTGAAGATTCATCAGGTAAAGAATTTCTTCCCTAATTATGAAAGCAATTCATTTTTACCAGCAAATATTTCTGGAATACCCACATATTCTAGGCAGAAAACAAGCAGAAAAACAAATATGCTCTCTTACCTTATGAAGATTAAATTACAAACAGGTTGGAGGTTGGATGTGATACCCAACCTCAGTTTTCACGATTCCCTAGAGGGCTCTCAGGACACAGAAAGTCTGCCACAATCATTATTACAGTTTATTATATCTAAAGAATACAGATTAAAATCAGCAAAGGTAGACAGCATGGCAAGAAACCAGATGCAGGCTCCCAAGTGTCTCCCATAGAGGAACACAGACAGCACTTAATTCTCTGAGAGACTTTGTGTGATAACATGTACAAAATATTGCTAAACAGAGAAGCTCTCCTGAGCCTAGGTGTCCAATTTTTTTATTGGAAGTCTGTTGCATAGGCATGGGGCACCTCTATAACTGACCCTTAGCTACTCATTCTTTAATGCCACCCCCTAAAAGGTCAAATTTATACAGCAAGGCACAGAGCCTCAGGTGAATAAAAGCAGGCATTCACCGTAAATTACACGAGTAGCATATACTATCAGGCCTGGCACAAGTTCCCATATATACAATAATACCCTTATCAGACAGAATATTCCAAGGGCTTAGAGGATTTCTTCTAGGAGCTAGTGAAGAGCCAGTTCTGAAGACCTTTGGAGTGTAGGGGGTTTGGGAAACCCAGGCATGCTAAATTAAGCCTTTATTGCACATTTATATAGTTGTAAAACAAAAATGTTTGATAAAGTCATGGGTTCCTAAGGTTTATGAACATGAAGATAGGTAGGGTGTGAGTTTGTATATTAGAATCCCCAATAGAGTTTAAGTCAAATCTGTAATTTTTAAGAACTTTCTCTTCTGATTCTAATATTTACTTTTTGTAGGAAGACCCTGAACATAGTGAGGTATTTACAAGTCCAACTTCTGGAGTCAGATTACTCATGTGGAATCTTATCTTTGCTACTTACTATCTGTTAAGCTTTTGACAAGTCATTTTCACTGTCTTCATTTCCTTACCTAAAAAATGAGACTAGTAATAGCATGTACATTTTAGGGGTTTTAAGAATTAAAAGAGTGATACATATTTAGAACAGTGTCTGAGCTATAGTAAAAGCAATGTAAATGTCTACTGTTATCTTAAAAATTTCCTACTCTAATAGTATCTTAGTAATCAGAAATACAACAAGAATGGACTCTGGATAATTAACAAGCCCACCACCTTTCCTTTCTTGATGGATTCCAATTATGCTCAGAATTGGGTAGTTAGATAACAGGAGGTGATCCTATGGTTAAACACTTGCTTAGCAACTTTTGATTGTGACTAACACTTGAGAAGACTCCTCATCTTTGGCCGTTAGCATCCCACTATAGTTTAACATGTAGTAATACACTTTTACAGAATCATTCATTTCATAATTTGAAAGCCAGCTAATAGCTCTGATTCAAATAAATCCCCTCATGACCAAAAACTAGACTAATATTTTAGGATTTAATAGTTATTCAACTGCAAGTTAACCTATTGACAACTTATAAAAACGAGGTAGCTTGAAGTGATAACTACTAGGGCCGACATGTTGCCTGGAACACTTCAGATAGATTGGTACACACACAAAAGTGTTTCAGTCTCAAATAGTACCCCCAGAATGTTCTGGGCTTCTAATAGATGTTTTCTCTAGGGCAGGCACAGTGGCTTATGCCTGTAATCCCAGCACTTTGTGAGGCCAGTGTGGGCAGATCACTTGAGCTTAGGAGTTCGAGACCAGCCTGGGCAATATAGTGAAACCCCACCTCTACAAAAACACACAAAAATTAGTTGGACACAGTGGTAGGCACCTATAGTCCTAGCTATGTGGGAGACTGAGGTGGGAGGATCACTTGAGCCCAAGAGGCAGAGGTTGCAGTGAGCCAAGATGATGCCACTGCACTCCAGCCTGGGCATAAAAATGAGTCCCTGTCTCAAAGAAAAACAAACAAACAAAAGGAACAACAGTTTTTTCTAAACTTTTTTATCAAATATCATATCAAAGAAAAAACTATCCATAAATTGTATATGAACACTGCTATTTTAACATATCAAGTATCATAAAATATTTGAAATGTTTTAGAGGATATAAATTATTGAAATAGGGATTACAGAATAAAATTGACAAATAAGATTTAACTTCATATTATGTATTATTGGTATAAAATATGATAAAATGATGCTTTATTATTTCTTTAGAATATTTTTCTAATACTTTATGATAAACCAATGTGAAACTTTAGTTCTAAGTTCCATATTTCTATTTATGTCAATACTTAAATAGCTGAAAAAAGATTCTCATAAAGACATGATGCTCTGTAACTTGACTGATTGAGAAAATAGCTCAAGTTATACTAATTGATTTTATTTTTAATTCTCCACACAAAGTCAGGGACCGTCTTAACTAGTGTGTTTCTAATAAGAGTTTGTTTTTCTGTTTCTTACTTTCAAGAAAGAGAGTCTGTAAACATGAATACAGAAAAATACCCTCCTTAATATCAAGAACCTACCAGCTACACTTTACATATTCTGTTACCTGCAATCCCCAGTGAACACAAATTTAGATTCCTCCTGAAGCTCAAATTTGACTGTCACCTCTCTTCACTATGTGGTGGACAAGTATGGGCCACACAACACTGGTCTAAGATTTATTGCATTCTATTGTGAAAAGAAAGGAAACAGAACTGTAGGTGGCCACAGCACTTGACAAAAGACAGTATGTTCTCATATAAACAAATTAATTGTGCCAACCTGGGAAGTGGATAGAAATACGTGGCTGAAAATATGCTAGATGCATGTCTTATGTTTTATTTCAGTGATTCTCAAAGTGCTGTCTTGAGACTAGTAGCTTTAACATAACCTAGAAACTTGGCAGAAATGCAAATTCTCAGGTCCCACTTTAGACCTACTAAAACTGAAGCTCTGAAGATGGGACCCAGCCATTTGTGTTTTTAACAAGCCCTCCAGGTGATTCTGGCACATGCTAAACTTTCAGAACCATTGGTTTAGTATGCCTTCATGATATATATGCTTATTTTTTAAATTTCTGCTAATCATGATGACTTCCCATATTATTGGTGGTTCTCTCAAGGTACCTTTTACACATAGAGCAAAGTTCATAGTTTTACATGGAGGATAATAGTTGGGAAATTACCCCAGGTAATTTCCAACATACAGCCAAGGTTAGAGAATGATGCCACATGAAGTCACTTACTCATTCTTATTGGATAGGACCACATAAAAGGATGTAAGAAAATGGTGGATACTCAGGCAAAGAATACAAAATAGCATTGAAGCATCATTTCAATGTCCACCATTTTGGCTACTATCATTTAAATTAGGGAAGCTAACCTGAAAGTGATGATAACAAATCAGAGAATCCCTAAAAGTATCATGATATATTTGTTGACTACTTTCTTTGTTTTTGTTTTTTTGAGACGGAGTCTCACTCTATTGCCCAGGCTGCAGTGCTTACGGCAGGATCTCCACTCACTATAAGCTCCGCCTCCCGGGTTCACGCCATTCTCCTGCCTCCGCCTCCCGAGTAGCTGGGACTACAGGCGCCCACCACCATGCCCAGCTAATTTTTGTTGTATTTTTTAGTAGAGACGGGGTTTAACCATGTTAGCCAGCATGATCTCGATCTCCTGACCTCGTGATCCGCCCGCCTCAGCCTCCCAAAGTGCTGGGATTACAGGCATGAGCCACCGCGCCCGGCATTGTTGACTACTTTCTAAAATATATTCTTTGCAATGGTCATTCTGTGGGATATATTATCAAAAGAATTTACAATGCTGTTAGTTTGGGAAACACCATTAAACAAGTCTCTTGGCTGTTTGTTGTAGGATTTCTTAGAGACTTCCATACTGTTAATATCCTAGAAAAGGATTATAGCATACGGTATTTCCCAAACTTTTCTCCAAGAACTCTTTTGCCTAGAAACACCTATCAGTGGCTTGATGAATATTAATAGTCCACATGAAAAAGTTTGGAAAATGTGGCCTTGTGAATGTCAAACATTTATTGCGTAACGGAGCACATATTTGTTGCTTTTTAGCTGCTCAGCTCCGGCTTCCTAATAGCATCCTGATTTCCTTTTGAAGAGTCATATATTCTCTTCTGAGTATAGCATTAGCAGGATAGTAAACTAATATTCGTGCTGTACAAAATGGAACCAACCAGGTTCAAGGAAACAATTAAGCCTTGGTGCCTAAGGCAACCATTGCATGTAATTATTTCTCTCCCATGCATGTATTATGGTACTAGTTATTTACTGTTCTTGGAGGAATTGAGAAAATTGGCACATAAATCATTCCGTGATTCAGATGAGGAACCCTGCTTGAGAAGCACTGCTACAGATAAAAACTTTCTTGAGGCTATTTCTGCCAGATTAATGTGTATTGCCCAGGTAAAGCTTGGAGTGGACGTATGTCCTGGATTTAGGCAGTTGGTTTCTCTCTCCCAGGATTTTGAACCTTGAAAAGTGGCAGAATATTAATTAGTTCCTACATATGTCCATGACTGATCCTTTAGCCTTCATGTTGAGTCTATGTCTTGCTAATATCCTTTTGAAATTTTTATTTATGTTTAAATAGACCAGATTAGGTTTCTCTTGCTTTAATCCATGCTACGACCCTAATAATAGTAGCTTTTCATACAACCAACAATTGGGGAGTTTTTTTTAAAGGACAAGGCAGAAAAAGAAAAACAGACCCAGGTACAATGGGTATAAAAATTAAGTCTGAGGAACAGTTGGATTTTTGTACCACAGTTAAATTGAACTTGATGTGCTGAATTCTAACCTCCATTCCTTTCTCTCAGCAAACAAGTCTCTTAACTTCTCTGCTGTCTCTTAGCTGATGGAAACAGGCAAATACAATGAGCTGCTAAGATCATATTTGGGCCTTGGATGAAATAACTATGAATAAAAACACAAAATTTCATACAATTCAGATGTAGATGGCTTTAGAGAATGAAGGAGAATCAATCTTCAACAAGTGGAGAAAAAAGGAGAAATGAAGATGAAAGCATCTATAGAAACAGCTGTCAGAGTATTCGTCATACTAACTGAATCTTCACAGTGGCTACTTGATCCAGGAGAGAATGAGACAGGCCTTTAGCAAAAGGTGTCTAAAAATACCTAGAACATTTATTTGGATTTTTTAAGACCACCTGCTGTTTTATAAGTAATTATTTGTGCTTTAGGAATGAAAGGCAGTTACACTATCAGCAGGGAGGTCTCAATTATACCCCCATCTTCATATTGAATGTAAGGTTCTCCTTGGAAGCCAAAAAAAAAAAAAAAAAAAAAAATGTTCACTTTGAAATCAAATAGAGATCGCCCAATTATGCTTCTTTCATTAATGAAGCTGTAGAGTGTCAGCATGTGGTTTTATAAGCAGGAGGCCGGGCGCGGTGGCTCAAGCCTGTAATCCCAGCACTTTGGGAGGTCGAGACGGGCGGATCACGAGGTCAGGAGATTGAGGCCATCCTGGCTAAAACGGTGAAACCCCGTCTCTACTAAAAAATACAAAAACACTAGCCGGGGCGAGGTGGCGGGCGCCTGTAGTCCCAGCTACTTAGGAGGCTGAGGCAGGAGAATGGGGTAAACACGGGAGGCGGAGCTTGCAGTGAGCTGAGATCTGGTCACTGCAATCCGTCTCAAAAAAAAAAAAAAAAAAAAAGGGGGGGGGCCAGGAGGGAAGAACTGAGGGCCAGGAACATTTCTGCAATGAGCACGATGTTGGAGCCATGATGAGGAGAGTGATAAGGGACCTGGGCCCCCTAGACTCATTCGTGATTTCTTGAATTTTATCACCGTGCTAGTCCAGGAGTTTCTACACTGGCCCAGATAAATGAGAAATTAGCCCCCAAATTACACTTGATTTGCTTTGACATTTTCTTCACCATAAGGAGAAATATATTGATCATGTTTCTTAAAACTAGAGTGTGTTCTTTTTAGTCTCTGAAGATGAGTATGAAAAAATTTCCCTTACAGATACTGATTACACACATACAAAATAACACCTCATATTGCTGAGGAAAAAGAGTGACACAATTTAAATTAATGTTCTTAGAACAGGTTTCTCATTAAGATTTCAAAAGGTGATTTTCTTAGGTTAAAAAAGCATATTAGCTGAGAGGTAACAACCAAGTAATTTATCCAGATCTATTTTATGATGCTTAATTGACAGTATTTTTCAGTCATCAATTATGTTTGAAAAAACATAAATTAAAAGAAAATTCCATGTGGCTTAAAAAATGATGCAGATTTTAGATCAGACATAAGAAATTCTTGCAACTTGCCTGGAGAATATTTGGAAACTTTATTACCACTTAAACTTTTAGCTAGATGGGATCTTTGCTCGCCCAAAGTATTAAAAATGCTTGAGAAAATGTTTTGTTGTTTGGACATTTTTTGTTTTACTTTGTCTTGTTTTACTCTTTCGTGTTGCGTGTGTGTGTGTGTGTGTGTGTGTGTGTCTGATTTATGTTGCAGCGGATGAAAGAAGCATAATAACTGTTATAAATACTAAATATTAAAGTAACATGAATACAGTTCACTTAGACTCATACTTACATCCCTCACAAATTTGGAGGGATGAGTACAAACTTATTTTTATTATAAATTTTATTATTTCCATAGGTTATTGTGAAACAGGTGGTATTTGGTTACATAAGTTCTTTAGTGGTGATTTGTGACATTATGGTGCACCAGTCACCCAAGTAGTATATACTGCACCCAATTTGTAGTCTTTTATCCCTCATCCCCTTCCCACCCCTTCCCCTTGAGTCCCCAAAGTCCATTGTGTCTTTCTTATGCTTTTGCATCCTCATAGCTTAGCTCCCACATATGAGTGAGAACATACGATGTTTGGTTTTCCATTCCTGAGTTCCTTCACTTAAAATAATAATCTCCAACCTCATCCAGGTCACGGTGAATGCCATAATTCATTCCTTTTCATGGCTGAGTAGTATTCCATCATATATATATATATGTGTGTGTGTGTGTGTGTGTGTGTGAGAGAGAGAGAGAGAGAGAGAAACTGTGGATTCACATATATATATATGTGAATATGTGGAGATATATATATGTGAAACTGTGGATATATATATCACAGTTTCTCTATCCACTTTATCCATTTATTGGTTGATGAGTATTTCAGTTGGTTTCTTATATAGAGAGAGAGATCACAGTTTCTTTATCCACTTGTTGATTGATGGATATTTCAGTTGGTTCCACATTTTCATGACTGCAAATTGTGCTGCTGTAAACATGAGTGTGCAAGCATCTTTTTCTTATAATGACTTCTTTTCCTGTGGGTAGATGCCCAATATTGGGATTGCTGGATCAAACTGTAGCTCTACTTTTAGTTCTTTAAGGAATCTCCACACTGTTTTCCATAGTAGTTGTACTACTTTACATTCCCACCAGGAGTGTAGAAGTGTTCCCTGTTTACCATATCTACATCAACATCTACTGGCTTTTTACTTTTTTGATTATGGCCATTCTTGCAGGGGTAAGGTGATATCACATTTTGGTTTTGATTTGCATTTCACTAATTATTAGTGATGTTGAGCATTTTTCATATTTGTTGGCCATTTGTATATCCTCTTTTGAGAATTGTCTATTCATTGCTAATTTGTTTGAATTCACTGTAGATTCTGGATATTAGTCCTTTGTCAGATAAATAGATTGTGAGGATTTTCTCCCACTCTGTGGGTTGTCTGTTTACTCTTCTGACTGTTCCTTTTGACTTGCAAAAGCTGTTTAGTTTAATTAGGTCCCAGCTATTTATCATGTTTTTTATTGCATTTGCTTTTGCGTTATTGGTCATGAAATCCTTGCCTAAGCCAATGTCTAGAAGGGTTTTTCCAATGGTGTCTTCTAGAATTTTTATAGTTTCAGATCTTAGACTTAAGTCCTTGATCCATCTTGAGTTGATTTTTGTACAATGCAAGAGATAGTGATCCAGTTTCACTCTCCTACATGTGGCTTCCCAAGTATTCCAGCATCGTTTGTTGAATAGGGTGTCCTTTCCCCACTTTATGTTTTTATTCGCTTTGTTGAAGATCAGTTGACTATAAGCATTAGGATTTATTTTTGGATTCTCTATTCTGTTCCATTGGTCTATGTGCCTATTTTTATGCCAGTACCATGCTACTTTGGCATCAATGGCTTTATAGTATGGTTTGAAATCACATAATGTGATGCCTCCAGATTTGTTCTTTTTGCTTATTTTTGGTTTGGCTATGTGGGCTCTTCTTTGGTTCCTTATGAATTTCAGGATTGCTTTTTCTAATTCTGTGAACAATGATGGTGGCATTTTGATGGGAATTGTGTTACATTTGTAGATTGCTTTTGGCAGTATGGTCATTTTCACAATATTTATGCTACCCATCCATGAGCATGGGATGTGTTTCCATTTGCTTGTGCCATCTATGATTTCTTTCAGCAGTGTTTTGTAGTTTTCCTTGTAGATGTCTTGCACCTCCTTGGTTAGATATATTTGTAAGTTTTTCTTTTCTTTTCTTTTTTTTTTTTTTTTTTTGCAGCTTTTGTAAAAGGGGTTGAGTTCTTGATTTGATTCGCAGCTTGGTTACCGTTGGTGTATAGGAGAGCTACTGATTTGTGTACTTTGATTTTGTAACCGGAAACTTTGCTAAATTCTTTTATCAGTTCAAGGAGCTTTCTGGAGGAGTGTTTAGGGTTCTCTGGGTAAACAATCACATCATCAGCAAACAGCAACAGTTTGACTTCCTCCTTACCAATTTGAATGGCCTTTATTGCTTTTCTCTTGTCTGATTGCTCTGGCTGGGACTTCCAGTACTATGTTAAAGAGGAGTAGTGAGCATGGGCATCCTTGTCTTGTTCCAGTTCTCGGAGGAAATGCTTTCAACTTTTCCCATTCAGTATTTTGTTGGCTGTGGGTTTATCGTAGATGACTTTGATTACATTGAGGTGTGTCCTTTGCATGCCAATTTTGCTGAGAGTTATAATCATAAAGGGATGCTGAATTTTGTCAAATGCTTTTTCTGCATCAATTGTGATGATCATGTGATTTTAGTTTTCAATTCTGTTTATGTGGCGTATCACATTTATTGACTTGAATATGTTAAACCATTCCTGGTATGAAATCCACTTCATCAAGGTGGATTATCTTTTTTGTATGTTGTTGGCTTTGGTTAGCTAGTATTTTGTTAAGGATTTTAGCATCTATGTTCATCAGGGATGTTGGTCTGTAGTTTTCTTTTTTGATTATGTCCTGTCCTGGCTTTGGTACTAGGGCAATACTGGCTTCGTAGAATGATTTAGCGAGGTTTCCCTCTTTATCTTGTGGAATAGTGTAAATAGGATTAGTGCCAATTCTTCTTTGAATGTCTGGGAGAATTCTTCTGTGAATCTGTCTGGTACTGGACTTTTGTTGTGTTGGTAATTTTTAAATTACCATTTCAGTCTTACTGCTTGTCATTGGTCTGTTCAGAGTATCAACCTCTTCCTGATTTAAGCTAGGAAGTTTGTATCTTTCCAGCAATTTATCCATCTCCTCTAAGTTTTCTAGTTTATGTGCATAAAGGTGTTCATGGTAGCCTTGAATAACCGTTTGTATTTCTGTGGTGTCAGTTGTAATATATCCTGTTTTGTTTCTAATTGAGCTTATTTGAAATTCCTCTTTTCTTTTCTTGATTAATCTTGCTAATGGTCTATCAATGTCATTTATCTTTTAAAAGAATCAGGTTTTTGTTTCATTTCTCTTTTGTGTTTTTTGTTTGTTTGTTTCAATTTCATTTAGTTCTGCTCTGATCTTGGTTATTTCCTTTCTTCTTCTGGGTTTGGGTTTGGCTTGTCCTTGTTTCTCTAGTTCCTTGAAGTGTGACCTTAGACTGTCTGTTTGTATTCCTTCAAACTTTTTGATATAGGTGTTTAGGGCTATGAACTTTCCTCTTAGCACCGCCTTTGCTGTATTCCAGAGGTTTTGATAGGTTATTTCACTATTATCATTCAGTTCGAAGAATTTTTTAATTTCAGTGAATTTCCAGGTTATTTAATTTCCATGTATTTGCATGATTTTGAAGGTTCCTTCTGGAGTTGATTTCCAGTTTTATTCCACTGTGGTCTGAGCGAGTACTTGATATAATTACAATTTTCTTGAATTTATTGAGGTTAGTTTTGTGGCCTATCATATTTTCTATCCTGGAGAAAGTTCCATATGCTGTAGAATAGATGTATATTCTGTAGTTTTTGGGTAGAATGTTCTGTAAATCTCTGTTAAGTCTATTTTTCCAGGGTATAGTTTAAATCCATTGTTTCTTTGTTGGCTTTCTGTCAATCCATTGTTTCTTTGTTGGCTTTCTGTCTTGATGGCCTGTCTAGTGCTGTCAGTGGAGTACTGAAGTCCCCCACTATTACTGTGTTGCTATTTATCTCATTTCTAAGGTCTATTAGTAATTGTTTTATAAATTTAGAAACTCCAGTGTTAGGTGCATATATATTTAGGATTGTGGTATTTTCCTATTGGACAAGGCCTTTTGTCATTATATAATGTCCTTCTTTGTCTTTTTAAACTGCTGTTGTTTTACAGTTTTGTTTTGTCTGATCTAAGAATAACTACCCCTGTTGCTTTTGTTGTCCATTGCATGAAATGTCTTTTTTCATCCCTTTACCTTAAGTTTATGTGAGTCTTTATGTGTTAGGTGTGTCTCTTGAGGGCATTATATTGTTGGTTAGTGAATTCTTATTTATTCTACAATTCTATATCTTTTAAGTGGAGCATTTACGTCATTTACATTCAACTTTAGCATGGAGATTTGAGGTCTCATTCCATTCATTGTGCTATTTGTTGCCTGTATACCTTAGTTTTTGTTTTTGTTGTTGTTGCATTTTTGTTTTGTAGGTCTTGTTAAATTTATGCCTTAAAGAAGTTCTGTTTTGATGTGTTTCCAGGATTTATTTTAAGATTTAGAGCCCCCTTTAGCAGTTCTTGTATTGCTGGCTTGGTACTGGCAAATTCTCTCAGCCTTTGTTTGCCTGAAAAAAGAGTATCCTTCTTCACTTAAGAAGCTTAGTTTCGCTGGGTACAAAATTATTTGCTGATAATTGTTTGGTTTGAGGAGGCTGAAGATAGGGCCCCAATCCATTGTAGCTTGTAGGGTTTCTGCTGAGAAATCTGCTATTAATCTGACAGATTTTCCTTAATAGGCTATCTGTTGCTTTTTCCTCACAATTCTTAAGATTCTTTCGTTTATCTTAACTTTAAATAACCTGATGACAATGTGCCTTTGTATACCCATAGCTTAGCTCCCACTTATAAGTGAGAACATGTGATATTTGGTTTTCCATTCCTCAGTTACTTCACTTAGAATAATGACCTCCAGTTCCATTTAAGTTGCTGCAAAAGATAATTCATTCTTTTTATAGCTGAGTAATATTCCATAACATATATATCTCACATCTTCTTCATCCACTCATTAGTTGCTGGGCACTTAGGTTGACTCCATATCTTTGTAATTGTGAATTGTGCTACAAAGAACATGCAAATATAAGAGTCTTTTTGATATAATGACTTCTTTTCCTTTGGGTAGATAACCAGTAGTGGGATTGCTGGATTGAACAGTAGATCCACTTTTAGTTCTTTGACAAATCTCCATACTATTTTCCTTAGATGTTGTACTAGTTTATATTTCCACCAACAGTATATAACTATTCCCTTTTCACCACATCTATTGTGTCAACATCTATTGATTTTTTGACTTTTTAATTGTCTGTTGTGGCTGTAGTAAGATAATATCTCATGTGAAAAACACATCAATGATATAGTGGACATTGGAGAATCGAAAGTGGGCAGGGTGGGGGTGTCAAGGATGAACAACTACCTGCTGAATACAATGTATACTGTTAGGGTGATGGTGAGAGGTGAAGCCAGCTGGACTTTCTGGGTCGAGTGGGGACTTGGAGAACTTTTCTGTCTAGCTAAATGTTTGTAAACGCACCAATCAGCACTCGGTATCTAGCTAAAGGTTTGTAAATGTACCAATCAGCACTCTGTAAAAACGCACCAATCAGTGCTCTGTGTCTAGCTAAAGGTTTGTAAATGAACCAATCAGCACTCTGTAAAAACACACCAACCAGCACTCTATGTCTCGCTAAAGGTTTGTAAACGCACCAATCGCCACGCTGTGAAAACACACCAATCAGCGCTCTGTGTCTAGCTAAAGGTTTGTAAACACACCAATCAGCACTCTGTAAAAACGGACCAATCAGCACTCTGTAAAATGGACCAATCAGCAGGATGTGGGCGGGGCCAAATAAGGGAATAAAAGCCGGCCACCCGGAGCCAGCAGGGACAACCCAATGGGGTTGTATGCCATGCTGTGGGATCTCAGTTCTTTGGCTCTTAGCAATAAATCTTGCTGCTGCTCACTCTGGGTCTGCACTACCTTTATGAGCTGTAACACTCACCAGAAAGGTCTGCAGCACCTTTATGAGCTGTAACACTCACCGGGAAGGTCTGCAGCTTCACTCCTGAAGCCAGTAAGACCATGAACCCACCAGGAAGAACAAATAACTCTGGACGCGCCACCTGTATGAACTGTAACACTCACTGCGAGGGTCCAAGGCTTGATTCTTGAAGTCAGCAAGACCAAGAACCCACCAGAAGGAACCAATTCCAGATACAATGGGTACACTAAAAGCCCAGACTTTACCAGTCTAAAAGTATCACTTGTACTCCTAAAGCTACTGAAATAAAATTTTTTAAAAAATTCCTATTTTCTTGATGCCATTGTCACTGGGATTGTTTTCTTACTGCTTTTCCAGATAGTCTTTTGTTACTGTACAAAAAAACAACTGATTATATGCTCATTTTGTATCCTTTAATTTTGATTAATTAATTTAAAAGTTTTGCTGGGTATGGTGCTTATGCCTGTAATCTCAGCACTTTAGGAGACGAAGGTGGGTGAATTTGAGACCAGTCTGGCCAACATGGAGTAACCCTATCTCTACTAAAAATACAAAAAATTAGCCGGGTGTAGTGGTGGGCACCTGTAATCCCAGCTACTTGGGAGGCTGAAGCAGGGGTATCACTTGAACCCAGGAGGCAGAGGTTGTGGTGAGCCAAGATCTCACCACTGCACTCCATCCTGGGCTACAGAGCGAAACTCCATCTCAAAAATAAATACATAAATAAATAAATAAATATTCTAACATTTTTTGTTGGAGTCTTTAGGGTTTTCTATATATAAGAAATATTTTACTTTACCTTTTTTCATTGGATGAAATTTATTATTTTTTTTCTCACCTAATTTCTCTGGCTAAGACTTTCAGTAAAAGTCGCAAGAGTGGACATATTATTCTTATTTCATATCTTAGATGAAAAGCAGGCTTTTCACCATCGTGATGTTAGCTGTGGGCTTGTTATGTATGGCCTTTATTGTGTTGAAGTACATTCCTTCTACACATAATTTATTGGTATTTTTTATGATAAAAGAATGTTGAATTTTTGCAAATCCTTTTTCTGCACCTATTGTGATGATCATGTAGTTTTCTTCTTCATTCTGTTAATACAATATATTATATTTAATGATTTCCATAAGTTGAACCATCTTTGCATCCCAAGAATAAATCCTACTTTATCACTGTGACTTAATCTTGTAATGTGCCATTGAATTCAGTTTGCTAGTGTTTTGTAGAGGATTTTTGCATCTAGGTTCATCAGGGATACTGACCTATAATTTCCTCCCTCCCTCCCTCCCTTCTTTCTTTCTCTTTCTTTCTTTCTCTTCCTTCCTTTCTTTCTCTTCCTTTCTTTCCCTTCCTTCCTTCCTCCCTTTATTTCTTTCTTTTTCTTTCTTTCTCTTTCTCTCTTTCTGTCTTCCTTTCTCTCTTTCTCCCTTCCCTTCCCTTCCTTTCTTTCTCTCTTTCTCTCTCTCTCTCTCTCTCTTTCTCTCTCTCCTCTCCTTCTCTCCTTCTCTGTCTCTTTTTCTCTTTCTTTCCCTTCTTTCTTCTACTGCCCTTGTCTAGGTTTGGTGTGAGAGTAATGCTAGCCTCATAAATTGAGTTTATAAGTGTTCCTGCCTCTTCAATTTTTTTGGAAGAATTCGGTATTGAGTTTTTAAATATTTGGTAGAATTTCCTAGTAAAGCCATCAGCGCCTGCTTTTTGTTGTTTTTGTTGTTGGTGGTGGTGGTGGTGGTAGATTTCTGACTCATTCTCTTTACTTGTTATTGGTCTCCAGATTTTTTCTTTTCTCATGATTTAGACTTGGTAGTTTATATGTGTCTAGGAATTTATTTCTTCTAGGTTATCTAATTTGTTGGTATATAATTGTTCATGGTAATCTCTTGTAACCTTTTGTATTTCTGTGATATCAGCTGTGATGTTTCCTTTTTTAGTTCTGATTTTATTTACTTGAGTCTTTTCTCTTTTTGTACTTAGTCTACATAAAGTTTCATCAACATCATCTCTTCAAACACCAACTATTAGTTTTGTTAATCTTTTCCACTGTTTTTCTAGAATTTGTTTCATTTACTTCTACTCTGAGATTTGTTATTTCCTTCCTTTTACTAATTATGTACTTAGTTTTTTCTTCTCTTTCTAGTGACTTAAAGTGTAAAGTTACATTGTTTCTTGAGATCTTTTTTTTTTTTTTTTTCCTTAATGAAGGCATTTGTTACTACAAACTTCTCTCTTAGAACTACTTTGGTGCGTCTTGAATTTTTTTTTGTTTTGTTTTTTGAGATGGCGTCTCGCTTTGTTGCCCAGGCTGGAGTGCAGTGGTGCAATCTCAGCTCACTGCAATCTTTGCCTCCTAGGTTCAAGCACTTCTCTGCCTCATCTTTCCTAGTAGCTGGGATTACAGGTGCCCACCACCACACCCAGCTAATTTTTTTTTGTATTTTTAGTAGAGACGGGATTTCACCATCTTGGCCAGGCTGGTTTTGAACTCCTGACCTCGTGATCCACCCGTCTCAGCCTCCCAAAGTGCTGGGATTACAGGTGTGAGCCACTGCGCCTGGCGCATCTTGAAAGTTTTGATGTTTCTGTTTGTCACAGGATTTTGAATTTTTAATTGACATATAACAAGTGTACATATTTATGGGGCACATAGTGATGTTTTGATACATATAATGTATGGTGATCATATCAGGATAATTAGCATAACTATCATCTCAAACACTTATCATTTATTTGTTAAAAATATTTAATATTTTCCTTTCAGCTATTTGAAACTATATATTACTGTTAACTATAGTCATCATACATATACATAGTATTCTATATATGACATACATAAGCATACATATGTCACACATACAATACTAACTTTTTTATTGAGCTATAATTTTGTTTCCTTTAATAAATCTCTCCCTACTCCTCCCATTTTCCTACTAGTCACAGCATCTAGAATCTTCTGTTCTATCTTCTACTTCATATATATGTGTGTGTGTGTGTGTGTATAAATATAGATATACTTTAAGTTCTAGGGAACATTAACAAAATAAAAAACCTAGATGATGGGTTGATAGGTGCACCAAACCACCGCAGGACCTGTATACCTATGTAACGAACCTGCACTTTCTGCACATGTATCCCAGCACTTAAAGTAAAATGAAAAAATAATAATAATAACATTAAAACCCAAAAGATTATGACCTCTGATGTATGCTTTAGACAATAGCTCAATTTACCACTTGATATCACAGAAAACACATTAAATAAAAATGTATACTACAACCTAACAAAAACAAAAAAGAGAAATGTCTGTTCAGCTTCTTTGCCCTTTAATTTTCCTTTTTTTTTGACACACAGATTGGGAAAGTATAGTTGACTACCAATGGCACATTACAAGATTAATTTCCACTATTTGCACATTTTCAAGTTTTTCTCCTGTTATTTATTTCTAGTTATGTAACAGCTGGTACATAACTAGAAATTGTATGATTTTGATTTTGTATGATTTTTTTTATTTTGTATGATTTTTTTGAATTGTATGATTATGATTTTGATTTTTCTAATATGTATATATATACACATATACACATACATATATGTATACAAAACACCCATAGTCAATTGTTATATCCTCTTGATTACTCTCTTTATCCTTATATAATGACCTTCTTTGTCTGTTCTGACAGTTTTTGACTCAGAGTCTATTTTTTTTTTCTCATATAAGTATAGCCACTTTTTCTCTCTTTTAATTGCCATTTGCATGGAATACCTTTTCCCGTCTCCTCACTTTCGGCCTATATATGTCCTTAAAGCTAATGTGAGTTTCTTTTTGGTAGCATATTTTTGGATCTTGTTTTTCTTAATCCATTCTACTTTATTTCTTTTATTGGAGATAATACATTTACATTTTACATAATTATTGACAGATGACTTTAATATTACCACTTTGTTTGTTTGTTTTCTGGTTGTTTTATATATTTTTTTGCTCCTTTCTCCCTCTCTTGCTATCTTTCCTTGTGATTTGATTTTTTTTTTTTTTGCACTGGTATGCTCTGATTTCCTTTTCTTAATCTTTCGTATATCTAGTATAGGTTATCTTTTTTCCTTTTTGGTTACCATTAGGTTAAAATAAAACATCATATAGTTGTAACAGTCTATTTTAAGCTGATAGCAACTTAACTTTAACCACATATAAAAACTGAACACCTTAACTTTTCCTCCCAATATTGTATGGCTTTTTTAATGTGTGTTTGTTTTTAGACAGGGTCTCACTTTGTCACCCAGGCTGGAGTACAATGGCACAAATATGGCTCACTGGATCCTGGATCTGCTGTGCTCAAGCAATCCTCACACCTCAGCCTCCCTTACTATCTGGGACCAGAGGCATGCACCACCACACCCAGCTAATTAAAAAAAAAAAAAATGTAGAGATGGGGACTCATCATGTTGCCCAGGCTGGTCTTGAACTCCTGGGTTCAAGTGATCCTCCTGCTTTGGCTTCCCAAAGTGCTAAGATTACAAGTGTGAGTCACTATGCCTGATCCATGTTATGTTACTGATGTTACAATTTATGTGTTGTTATATTCTATATTAATTAATAATCGTTTAGTTAGTTATAATTATTTTATTTTTAACTTTTATACTAGAGTTAAAGGTGCTTTACACACTACCATTACAGTATTACATTATCCTGAATGAGAATATTTTTACCTTTACAGTGAGCTTTATGCTTTTGTATGTTTTTGTATAGTTAGTTAATGTCCTCTCTTTTCAATTTGAAGAAGTCCCTTTAGTATTTCTTGCAAGGCAAATATAGTGGTGATAAATTTCCTCAGCTTTTGTTTGTATGGAAAAGTCTTTATTTCTTCCTCAGTTCTGAAAGACAGCTTTGCCAGATATTCTTGGTTGGTGTTTATTTGTTATTGTTTGTTTTTTGTTTTTTCCTTTCAGTACTTGGAATGTATCATCCACTCTCTCCTGGCTTGCAAAGTTTTGCTAAGAAATCTGCTGATGGTCTTATTACTCCCATCTGTCTTAGTCCATTTAGTGTTGCTATAAAGGAATTATCTAGACTGGGTAATCCATTATTTAAAAAAATTATTTCACTAATTGTTCTGCAGGATATACAAGAAACGTGGTGCTGGCATCTGTATCTGGTGTGGCCTTTGCCTGCTTCCACTCATGGCAGAAGAAGGAGAGCTGGTGTGTGCAGAGATCAGGTGGTGAGAAAGGAAGAAAAAGAGAGAGAAGGGAGGTGGCAGCCTCTTTTTAACAACCAGCTTTAGTGGAAACAAATAGAATGAGAACTCACTCCTTGTCATTAGGATAGCACCAAACTATTCATGACAGCTCCACCTCCATGACTCATATATTTCCTATTAGGCCCCACCTCCAATATTGAAAATCAAATTTCAACATGAGGTTTGGGGAGACAAGCATCCAAACTATAGCATCTTATGTGTGGCAAATTGCTTTTATCTTGTTGCTCTCAAAATTTGCTTTGCCTTTGATTTTTTGAGAATTTGATTATGTCTCCGTGAATATTTCTTTATGGTTAATCTATTTGAAGTTCTCTGGGATCCAGATGTTTATTTCCCTCAAGATTTGTGAAGTTCTCTGACATAATTTCTTTAAAAACGTTCTCTTCCTTTTTCTCTTGCTCCACTACCTCTGGGATTCCCGTAATGCATGTATCAGTTTGCTTGATGGTATTCCATAACAACCATCAACCATAGGCTATCTTCACTCTTTTTTATTCTATTTATTTATTTTATTCCTCTGACTAATTTCAAATGATCTGTCTTGAAGTTTACTGATTCTTTCTTCTGCCTGTTCAGGTCTGCCATCAAAGCATTCTATAACATTTTTCAGTTCAGTCATTATCTTATCTTCTAGAATTTCTATTTCAGTAGTTTTTACGGCTTTTGTCTCTTTGTTAATCTTTTCATTTTCTCTTATATTGTTTTTCTGATATAATTTAGTTGTCTATCTGTGTTCTCTTGTATCTTTCTGAGCTTCTTTAAGATACTTATTTTGAAGTTTTTGTCACCATTATAGATCTTCATGACTTTAAGGTCAGTTCCTGGTACTTTATTTTGTTCCTTTGGTGGTATCATGGTTCCCTGATCATTCCTACTTCTTACGGAACCGCATTGGTACCTGCACATATGAAAAAGGAGACCTCTTACAGACTTGCCTGAGCAGCGAACTCCCTATACCAGACTGGTCTTGGAAGGGAAAGAGATCCGGGTGAGTCAGCTGTTGGTGTCCATCGGTGGGTTTATTGCTGAATTCCCTGAGTGGGCCAGCCTGTTGCTCGGGTTCACTAAGGTAAGACTGGAACTTGAGTCTGCATGTGGGCCTGATGCCTGGGTTGGTGGGGATGGGCCTGGAGCATGGTTCCATGGAAACAGGCCCAGAGCTTGTGTTTGCAGGGGCTAACATGAAGTCCAGGTCACTTGGGGCCAGCCTGGCACTGGAATAGGCCTGTAGCCTGAGTCCACAGGAGCAGGCTTAAATCTTAGGTCTTCAGGGCCCAGCCTGGAGCCTAGAATCACATAAGCCAGTTTGGCGCTAGGGTTCACTTTAAAGCCTGTGTTAAAGTCAGGTGCTTCCTTTACTCTCCTTTCCCCAAGAAGGCATTTCTCTCCAGGCTGCACTGCCTAGGCCTGATGGAGGAGTGGCACCAGTAATGTAAAACTATCCATGCTATCATCTTCAATGACTCATTTCTTATTTCTGTGTTCCAGGTACTGTAATCTCTTATCTGGACTCCTTAGCTCTTGCAAAGGTGTTTTCATGCATGGATGGTTGTTCAAATTGATGCTTCTGTGAAGGGATAAACACTAGAGACTTCTTTTCTACATCTTGCTGATGTCACTCCTTTCAATACATGCTATTTGATAATTGCTGTTAGTGTTATTTTCACTATTCTCCCTCATTGGAAAATGAGACCTTCACAAAAAAGCTAATAAGGGGCAAATCTGAATGACCCTGTAAAACTCATACCCTTCTCGTTTTGATAGCTTTACAAGATTGAGCTCAGCAGGTCTAGGTTATCTCCCAAGTCTTTCTCATTGCAACAGGGAACTCTTCTACCAGAAAGCTTCCATTGTTATACAGATGCAGTTGTGTGGTAATAAATGAGCCCTCAAAAAAAAAGAAAAATTCCCTGATTTGTGGTGTGCCGATTCTGAGGTATCAATGTTCTCACTGTGGCCAATATCAAGCTAACAACGTAAAGTCACTGAAAGCGCTGCTGGGAAGAGACAAACATAATTGGCTTCTCTGATGCAATACAAGACTGCTCTAGCAAACTGTTGAAATAGTCTCATACATGTTCCCTGCCCTGTACATATAACTAGGTAGAGCATATGCCATCTCTTCCTCTCTGTTTTAGGTTGTTGACCATGATGTCTATAAAAAAACAAAACAAAACAAAAAAAGTTGTGCCTGGCCCATTCATTGGGAAATGAGAGTTCAAGAGATTGCATTCACTCTATTACTTCTACATTTTCCCCCATTAAATATTATGTTATATTTGCACTGCATGGCAATAATGGCATGTGACCATGAGTCCTTTGCATGACAAAAGTAATGTCTGACACAAAGAACACTGGAGTTTTAAACATTGAAGTCATATATTTGAGGACGCTATAGAGGAGATCCTTTAATCATAATCTTAAGAAGTAGATGAACACCTACTTTACTTCCCAAGCATCACACTTTATAAGCTGGAAGCTTGTAAAGCATTTCTGGAGAACTTGATTTTCAGCTGTAAATCACATTGGTGTCTTGGTTTCCTATATTTAAAATGACCTCTAGTGTTGTCTTTAAGGACACTGCCAGTTCTGACATTTCTGAATGCTGACCCATATTCAAGGCATTGCTTTGGTTCGCTGAACCTTTTCTCAAGAGATGCATTTTATTTTAAACATAGAAAAAGCATACCTAGGAACTGTAAAGGCTAAGGCATTGAATGAAGACCTTTTGTTGTTCTTGTCACTGATTAAATGCATTTGGGAAGAATAGTCTATCAAGAAAAATTATTAGCTTTTTGTACAAACTTGAAATGCAGAGTAGTAAAAATCTGTCAGATGCAGAACTTTATTGTGCCTTAATCTATACCTTAGTCGATATTCATTAAATGGGTCTCTCACTGTTAGCAAGTGTGTTCTACCTTGGCATGAATAACTTTTAATTCATTTAACCCAATATTTCCTTTAGCTGCAAGTGATTGCCTTTGTCTATAGGCATTTTTGAAAAGAGCACCAGGGCATGTTTCTTGCCTGATTTAAATCTAAACTTATTTCAAGTTCTCCCCCTCACAGGTTAAATTTCCTCTCAGCTCCCTTTGAACTCTTCATATCCGCAGGTCCATTCCTGTCAATTGTGTTGTCAGATGTCCTTCCAGGATTGGAAGAGGATGGAGAACTTAGGGGCAGATAGTATAGAGATCTGGACTCTAGACAGAACATCTAGTTTCCATGGACAGTTAATCAAATCATCAGGGGCCCTTCTAAGAAAAGATGGTATGGAACTGGATGGTCTCTAATGCCCTAGCCAGCAATCACATTCTGTAAATTTCTAGAGCTTAGGCAGAGGTAATGGATACAGAAAGAATTCTGGATATCTGCTTCCCTAGATAATAGTACAGTAAAGTATAATATACCCTAGGTACGACTGTAAGGAAAATCATACTCAAAATAGATGGAATGTTTGATAAGTTCTGGGGATTGGAGTTATGGGCAGAGAAGTAGAATAATAATAGGATTTGAAATCAGAGAACCAAGATTCCAATGCTAGCGAGGCTGTTGTTTTGCTGTGTGTGACAGTATACATTTGTTTTCTCATCTGCAAATGGGTACAATAGCATCTAGAGATGTGTTATCTCACTCACTACTCATTATACCCCATGCAAACTAATATTCCGTTTTTTCTGATGAGGACACTGAGGCTAAGAGAGCTCACATATTTGTTCACATTTTTGCAGCTTACAAGTGCCAGACTTGCAAACTGAGCCTTAGTCTGAAACCAAAGTCAGTGTTCTTAACCACTCTCTACATAAGCCTTCATTCAGTACTCCAAAGTTAGAAAAATTTAATTAGTTCTGGCAAATCAAATGCTGTTTTCCACAGCTTGACTAGGACTTTCTTGTTAGTTTAATCATTATTTGCAATCGATCCTCAAGAAGCAACAATTGTGTTCAGTTTAAGCTTTTTCAACATTCTTCATTGTCATGCCATTTTAAAAAAAGTTTTTATGCTGAGGAAGGTTTTGTGATTTTCAAGGGAAATATGTAGAAAAGTAAAAAACAACAAAAATAAAAGATGTGGAGGCATTTACAGTGCAGGTAATTGGTCCTTATTTTGTGTGCTCTCAGGTTATGTTTTTGTAGATTGAGCATATTGCTTTATATTCTATCTGAATAATAGGCTAGAGTAACGCTGAGAGTGTCACATTTTTCTGAGTGACTGACTATAACACTAGTCCTTCATTTCTAATGACAATGGAGAATGTTTACTGGATGCATTCCCACACATTATTTCATTTTACCCTTATTACAATCCTGTGGGGGTAAATGCTACTATTGCAACAATTTTCAGATGAGAAAATAAAACTGTACTGTCACATACAACAAAACAATGGCCTCACCAGCATTGGAATCTTGGTTCTCTGATTTCAAATCCTATTTTTATTCTTTACCACTCATAACTCAAAATCCAAAATATCCAAACACTTGGGACCTTGTAATAACAACTTCATGTTAATTTGATATTTTTTCCGTTACCTTCTTTTAAACTTCCATTTGGTTTTTCCTTGTATACAAAAGTAGTAAAGCTAAGACACACTAAATTTGATCATATTCTTCCTCCCCACCCCACAGTACTAAATTAGAAAAATAAAAATTATTTCTGCAGGAAGGTCATAAAAAGCAGGAACAGAGCTTTTCAGATTAGAACACAGTAAATTTAGGGTTGAATCCCATTATAGTCCAATACCTTGGAATAGAATGTTTTCCACAGTCAAGCTGTTCTCTCTTCTAGTGGCTTGCTGAACTACTTGGAAGTCATTAAGAGAAAGAGCAGCTCATATTTCTGATAAACTGGGGACAAAAGTACAGTTGTTGGACTTTAGACAACTTAGCTAAAGACTTAAGTTACAAGAGTTATCTGCTGGGTAGTCATAATGTATTCTATTTTCTTTTATGTGTTAAACTGCATTTAATAAAATATATAATCTTTATTGAATATGAATTAATTCAAGTAGTCATCATTAAAAAAAGAACTCTAAGTAGGTATTGTTATTATCCCCATTTCACAGACAGAAAAACTGAGACAAGTCAGTATAGACAGAGTCTTTGGGCAGATACGAGAAATCCTAAGATATCTCACTCTGTTCTCTTACCCTCAGTGAATTTCCACATCTGAAACATGAAATTAATGACATAATCCAATACTACATTGGGTAGTATGGGACCTGCCAAATAAATCAATTATTTCTCTAGTTTTTTTCTACAAAAGAAATCGATTATTTCAAGAAGCTAGTCTAATTTTAGAGAGAAGCTTTTCACATGGAAAGAAAAAAGAAAGAAAAGATAAATTTTACCATAAAATAGAAATGAATTAAAATGCAATCAGCAATCAAAATGCATGAAAAAGACAAGAGGCACTGTGTACTATATTACCCACCTGTAGACATAAGGGTTCTGAGTCCTGCAGTAAAGAAAACTATTGACCTTTGCTCAGTTTAGAGTTACACTAAGTATTTCATGGATTTAGTTAGTATGGCGGGTTTAAAACACAACTTTTCAAACCCACCTAGGGTACTAGTACCTTAAACGAGAAATAGAAAAGAATCTACAATTAATTAAGCATTGATTCTCTTCAAAGATCACTTCTGAAGCTCAGTAACTGAACACACAGCTTTTTATTTCTATTTCTTCCCTTGGAACATGATTTGTTGCAATCTGATTGTGCCTTTCTAATGATGCCACATCACCATGTCTTAATTAACAAACATACAGGATAATTCTGTGCCTGTCTCCTGATGAGAATCCAGAAAACAAGATGAGAAGATCCAAGGGAGTAAAAGATATAAATTGCCAACTCCTAAACTGATGTCGTCAGTGTGTGGCTGAGGTTGATGAAGAATCATTATTCTCCTGTTACTGGCCTCCTGGGGATCAATTAATTCAGTATTTCACAGGTATCCTAGACAAGAGGTAGGAGGGAACCCGCAATTAATTAAACATCTATTCTTTTCAGAGATCACTTCTTAAGCTCAATATCTGAGCTAAATAAACTAAAAGGGAATTGTAATAAAAGAAAATAAAATGTAGTTATATTATGATTATTAATGGATTAGAAATTGAATTCACACTGGCAAATTGAGGTAGAGGGCAAAACCTACTCAGTAAAATCAGCCCCAGTTCCTCCGTCTCTGGATTAGTTGTCCAAGGCAAGGGTTTTAAATTTGGTGCTAACATTATTAATTCACACCGGAAATTTCGAGGGTATCACTCAGTGTCATTTCAGTTATGGCATAGTGAATTCTGAGAGTTTTGTTCCAAACCCTGTGGGCTGTTCTGAGGTTGAAATAAGATCACAAAATAAGATCATGAACATCCTTTAAAAGCTCTGATGGGTTATACTAATGCAAGCGATAAAAGAACATCCTGAAAATGTCCCTGTATAGCCTGAAAATGTGCTTTTTAACTGACAATTATTTTTTAAATTGTTCTTATATTGTTTGGTTAGTGATTGTCTAGTATCTACCATGAATCTGGCTATGTCTGAACATGGAAAATTAAATGGAACCTCAGAGACACTTACTACTCAGAGATAGCAAGTAAATTGCTGATTGACTAGCACTGCCTGCCAGGCCAGTTTATTGAGAATTTGAAGCCACATCTGGGTGTGGCATTAATTAGTATGGTCTGACATGGGCACGTAATTGAGGTAGTAAAGCCTACTTGCTGGCTATATGCCTCCTCTGGCCCTACTTCTTTTAATTAAGTTCTATAATTCAGATGATTGCATATTTCAGGTTTCAGTCTACTTAGGAGAGAGCATTTAATGTTTTCTATGAATTAAATCTCTCTTCATTTGATAGCCTAAACTTTCAATACTCTCCTTCATGTCTATTTCTTCAAACTACACAGATGTGCTGTCCTTTACTTGCGCCATGTACTTTCCTGACTGTGCCAATGCTTGAGTTTTTCTTTTATTAATAGTAACAATTAACATTTCTTCAGTGGTTATTGTGTGCTAGGCACTTTCCTAAGTAGTTTGCATGTACATCTCATTTAATTATATAAGCTCAATAAAAAACTATAATGACCCCCATTTTACATATGAGAAAACTGAGGGTTCTACATGTTATACAATTTGTTCCAGGAGACACCAATAGTTAGTAGCAGTTTAGAATATCCCCCTGCCATGTTCAGTGGTCCTATCATATCTGCCACTTGCTCAATAAAGATTTTCTTGATGTTCCCTACCCACCCTTCCCACCGCAATTTTGTCCTTCTGGTGAGCACCTCAGTAATACACCTGTTCTACTTCCACAACACTTATTCCACTTAACCTTGAGATGTGCAGATCTGTTAATATATGTGCTTATTTTAAAAGTTCTGGTAGGTCATAATAATGCAAGTTAATAATATTAATAATATATGTATTTACAAATAATGTGCCATGCTAGGTGCTGGGTGCTCAAAAGTGAATAAGACACAGTATCTGCCATTGAGTAACTCACAGTCAGGTAGACAGGATAGACATGACAAAAACATGTAATACAGTAGCATAATATATACGACATTTCACACACACAATGCAACTGAAATTCCTGAAAGAAGCAGATGGGAGGATGTAACATCTGAGCTGGGTATTGACAAGAAGGAAACATAGAGGACTCCTCGTTTTTTGGCTTGAGCGGTTGGTCAGAGATGGTATAATACCATTCAAAGAGACACAGTATACAGTAAGATAGAATAGGGCTGAATTATAAGTTTATCTTGGGATATGTTGAGCGTTTGGTGTTTTTGAGACATTTAAATGTGACCACCCACTTAATATTTAGATGTACAATTCTGAGGTGCAGATAAAAGTTCTGAGGAAGTTCAGGAGGTTTAGGAGTCAGCATTTGAGTTATTTGAAGCATAGAAGTAAGTAGCTTCACCCAATCACTAGCAAGAGGTGAAAAGCAGTATTACTGACTCTTGTGTAACACATTTCTTCTTAAAAAAAAAAAAAAAAAAAGATAAATTCCATGACCCATCCTCTTCCACCAAGAGTTTTTCTCTGCTTCCCTAAGGGACTTGTCTTTCTACTTGAGTATTTGCAATACAGGGTGAAGACAGTGAGGCTAGCAGAACAGAGCCATGTGAAGCATTAACATTTAAGAGTTAGGCAGAGGAAAATGAGGCAACAAAGGACAGAGAAAGTGGGCCAGTGACGAATTAAGAAAATCAGAAGAGAGTTGAGTCATGGGAACAAAAGCAGAGAGCAATTCAAGAAGATGGAAGCCATCAATGAATGGGCAATATTGCGAAGTGCTCAAGACTGGTAAGAATATATGTGTTACCCCTACATATAATATATTATGTTATAAATATATTGTATTACATTCATACAATGGGCAATAGCCAGAAATGAGAATGAAGTCATTACTATACTCCAAAAAATGAATGAACCTCACAGACATAATGCTGAGTGAAAGACACCAGACACAAAAATGTACATTGTCTGTTTCCATTTATATGAACTTAAAGAAAGTAGGGCCATTGTAGAACAAAGAAAATCAGTTAAGTAATGGAAACAAAAGCAGAGAGTAATTCAAGAAGAAGGAAGACATCAATGAATAGGCAAGATTGCAAAGTGGTCAAGACTGATAAGAATATATGTGCACCTATGAATTCCTCAGGAGAAAAATATATAATACTAGATGTAAGCATGGAAATGCAATGAGCAATGAAAATAGAAAGTAACAACAATAATAAACAAGATTAATAACAATAAAATAATAAGAACATTAAGAATAATGTATTGTGGAATTCAAAGGGTATATAGAGTGAAAATATATACTTGTATTTTTCTTCTTTTTCTGATAGTGTGGTAAGTTGCATTTATTGGTTTTCAAATATTTAGTCAACTTTGCTGAAGGTTCCTGTGTGAATGAGAAACAGAGAAAGAGAAAATGAGAGAAAGAAAAGTCATAGACTGATTCTAAAATAATATGAAAACTCAAAGGGATAAGAACAGCCAGTACCACATATTGAATGAAGAAAGTTGGACGATTGACTATAAGTTTCATAATTTGTTACAAGTAACAGTAACTATAAGCATACTGTATTAGCACAAAAATAGAAATAAAGAGACAAGTGGAATAAAATAGTAAGTCCAGAAACAGGCTCTTATACATATGGTTACTTGCTTGATGACAAAGATGGAAGACACTACATTGAAGGGAAATTGTGGGCTTTTCAATAAATTATGCTAGATCAATCGGATATCCATGTGGAAAAAATACTTCTTAATTTCTATTTCATGCTATATGGAAAAATTAATTGTAGGTAGAATGTTGATCTAAACAGAAGGTGTAAAACAATAAAGCTTTAGAAGATATCATAGAAGATTATCTTAATCACCTCAAGAGGAAAAAGGTTTCTCATGAAGAACTATTTCAAATTTAAGAACGTCACTCATCAAAAATAAATAAATAAAACAAAACAAAATAAAATTCATGATAAAAAGAGTAAAAATCAAGCCACAAATTTGGATAATATCTTTGCAACACATTTATATTACAAGGATTCACAACCAAAATACACTACAACTACTTAAAATCAATGAAAAATAAAAAAATGACCAAAAAAACACTTCACCAAAAAGGATATCCAAATTACCAATAAGCATGAAAAGGAGCTCAATTTTATTATTTATTAAGAAAATGCAAATTAAAACCTCTGTGAGATACCATTACACATCCACCAGAAAGGCTGAAATTAAAAGGACAAAAATCAGGGAGGTGGAACAGTTGGAACTCTTATACATTGCTGAACCAATACAACTACTTTGGAGAATGCTTTGGTATTATACATTTAAATTGAAAAATGCATACCCTGTTATACTTCTAAATACATGCTCAACAAAATGGTAACTATGTCCACCAAAGGGTATGCAGAATTATTCAAAGCAACAACAATCCTAGTAGCCGAAGCTGGAAACAACACAAATGCCAAATGCCCATCAACAGTAGAATGGATAAATATATCCCATATTCTGTTATATTCATAGAATGGGTAATATTCAGAAGTGAAAATGAAGTAACCATTACTATACCCAACAAAATGAATGAATCTCTCAGATATAACATTGAGTGAAAGAAGACAGACATGAACATATACATTATGTGTTTCCATTTGTATAAAGTTCAAAAACAGGTAAAACTAAAATTTCTTGTGAAAACCAAAATCATTGTGAAAGATAGGGAATAATGACTGAGACTGGACTTGATGGAGGCTTTGGGGCTGCTTGTAATATTCCATACCCTGATGGCCAGTTTTGTGAGTGTATTCATCTTGTACAGATCTATGATAGTGATAACTTACGATCTGTGTATTTTTTTTGAATGTACACTTTCAATTCATTCTTTTAAAAAGAAAAAAACCGAGTTTGATGAAATTGCCTATGTAGAGTCTAGAGAGTGGAAACCTTGACAACTAGCAATATTTACAGCCTGAGCAGATGAGGGGGCATTTGGTAGAGAAATAGGTAGGAAATGTGTATCTATGATCTCTCTCTGATTCATTTCAGCTCTCAGACAACCTAGAACAATGCTTTTATTCATTTATTCATGCACTAATTCCACAAATACTTTTGAGCACTGACCCCATACCAACTATTATGCCAAACTGGGGATACAACATTGAACAAAAAAAGATGAATACTACTTTTATGTAGCATTCTACAATGTACATTAAATTATTATGGGAGAATGAATAAACATAAAGGAATGCTTGAGACTTGCAAGTCTATTTAATTGGTGGACACTTTCTTGTTGTTTATTATATATGGACACAGTCAAAGGCTCCTTGAAACCAGACATAAATGTCTAGTTTTCTGCACTGAAATTGGACTTTGTGATTTCTGATTCTGTTATAGATAGAGCTATAAGGTGCATGTTTACCCAATTCTTCAAATACTGTCTAGTTTTGTTCTTTGTGGCATCTTCAAAATATGAAACATTAACACTTCTCTCTGGAAGAAAATGAAAACACCATACAATTCAAACTAAATATCATACAGTAGCTCTCTGCATTCCTCTCTCATAGAAATCTCAATTTTGAGATGAAAGAGTATGAAATTGTGCTTCATGAATACAAATGTAGATAATTACAATAAATGCTCAGCCATCTATTTTTTTAACAAGTTATATTTATGCCTATTCATTTTGAGAGAATCACATATTCCTGTATTTTCCAGCCTCAGTGGCTATGTAAGAGCTCCTTCCAAATCTGTTTTCTAGAGCATCCAAGAGAGTAACATGTTTGTATTTGTGCTTACATATTAATACAGGAACAATAACCTGCGAGGGCTTGCTCAGAGGTTAAAGAAATATCCAATGAGGGTTTCATAATTATCATCCTAATTATGCTTTGAGGTTTACAAATTATGGTACAATCTTTCATCTTTATAGTACTTTCAACACCATTCTTTCATTTTTTATATGAAGCAGCTATTTTTATACACATACACACAGACACACACACACTGAGAGAGAGAGGCCTACCACACACACACACACACAGAGAAAGAGAGAGAGAGAGAGAGAGAGAGAGAGAGAGAGAGCGACATGTGAGATGCTTAACCCAAGGTCACATAGGTAAGTGACACAGATAGCACTGGAACTCATAACTTTTATTCTTCAAGTCCATTGTTTTTTCTACCACTCCGTGCAATATAAATCTGTCACAGGTTGGGTTTTCTGGGAAGCAGACTCAGAAACAGTTTAATGTACAGGATATTTTACTGGGGAGTGCCCTTAAAATTAACAACTATGAAAGACAAGGGAAGGAATCAGGATTAACAGAGAGATAAGTTAAGCTCTGAAGCAGATATGATGATATCCTTGGCCAGCTCCCTGGGGAACTCAAGAACTTCATTTGGCCCATCAAAATTATCCCACCATATCCAGAAATGGCCAGGTTTTTATACCAACCTTGATCAGACCATGGATGTAGGCCATCAGGGAAGAACATTACTTTGGGTGAAGTGACCCTCTATAGCTGACACAATCCCAGTAGACCAGAACACAAGTCCTCCTTGCAGGGGAAACTGGAGAGCACATTTGTCATCTGATGCTAATCTTACCCATGGCCTAAGCCAAGCCACATTACTCTAGCCTTTCAAACTTCTAACAAGGATGCCTTGGTTTTTATTTCCAAATACTATGGAATTTGTCTGTAGAATTATGTCCCTGTGGCACAAATTAATTTGGAGAACTAAGAAAATACAGACCAAAGTTTATAATCTTGACTCTTCTCTTTAAGCTACATAGTGTCCTGAAAGTTGTCAGAGCTAGAGAGAATGTCTCTCACTTGAGAACACAGAGAATGACCTTCTCTCATCATCTCCTTGGGGGCAAGATCCGTGGCTTTAGTAGTTTGGAAGAGCGAGAGTTTTTGTCCCAAAGAGTAGGAATATGAATGCATTCTGGAAAACTTATCTCCATGATCAAAGATAGAGTTGTCTCCTCTTCTAAATTATCTGTGGTAGAGCCAGTAGTCAGTCATGAATTAATTGCTTCTTTCTAAAACCTTATTGAAATTTCAACCTCTAATATCTCTTTAGCATGCATCATGCATTTCTCCATTGATAGAAATAACTTTATTTATCATACAAAGTGTTTGAAACTTCTGCTGGAAAATACTGGCCACTATTATTACCATCAAAATCACCATTATAATAACTAATAGTTATTAAAAGCTTTCTATATTTTAAACCTTCAGACAGCCCTCATAACAATATAAATATAGTGGAAGGACATTTATTAGAAGGGTTTGAGATCTTTGGAAGTATAGTGTATGCAATGGGAAGACCTTGGTTGATACCAAGATAGACATTAGTCACATTCCCCTCCACACACACCTCCCCAACACACATGCACACATACTTTGCTTTTGGTATACTTGGGTAGAAACTGCTCAATGCGTGTTATTTAATACCATGTTTTGGGTCAGTTGACAAGGTAGAAAATAAGAAATCTAATAAGGGTTTCCTGTGGGGTGGCCCAGTAATGTCACTGGATCTGCTTCAGAGCTCAATTTCCCTCTCTGGCCAATCCCATTTCCTTCCCTTATTTTATACAGGTGCTAATTTTGAGATTATGCCACCAAAGAGAAACAGGAATAAAAGAATCATCAAATAACCTACTATTAGGGAAAAAGAAAGAGCCCTAGTGATGAAATTGAAATAGAATCCAAAACCCATCAATGGAATAAAACCATCTCACCACAAATGGGCACATGGGATGGATCCTCAAAATATTCCTCTGAATATTGGTAAGTGTTCTTGAAGACTGAGAGATTTATCTATTACTTGATTCCTTTTCTATTGATTAGGACCCTAGATTTTCCAGAAGTATCTGTAAATTCTAAATATCTACCTTGTCTTTTTTCTCCAAACATCTGGGCAACTGAATTTTCACAGCGATATTGATAATAAAACTTTTCTGCACCTGAACACTTTGTAATTTCTTATTTATGGTTCTGCTCAGCAAAAGACCATTGCTACCTTGACCAGAACATAAGAAATCCTGCACAGAAGTCAGAATCAAATTTCATCATTAACATAGAAATTTAAAAAGGGGAGAGGCCAGACTAGTATTAATGGAGCACCCTGAATGTGGCAGTCATTAAGCCAATTATCTGTATACATTGTCATCACCAAAACTTTCTGTTAGCCATCATAAAAGCTCAATAACAAATTTATTATCAGGTGGGGAACAGTGGCTCATGCCTGTAATCCCAGCCCTTTGGGAGGCCGAGGCAGGTGGATCACCTGAGGTCAGGAGAGAGACCAGCCTGGCCAACCTGGTGAAACCCCATCCCTACTAAAAATACAAAATTTAGCTGGGCATGGTGGTGGGTACTTGTAATAGCAGCTACTCAGGAGACTGAGGCAGAAGAATAACTTGAACCCAGGAGTCGGTGGTTGCAGTGAGCCGAGATCGCACCATTGCACTCCAGCCTAGGTGACAGAGCGAGACTCCAACTCAAAAAAAAAAAAAAAAAAAAAAAGAAAGAAAAAAGAAAAAAAAAGGGAATGCATTATCATTCCTATATTTAGCTGAGGCTCAGAGAAGCTGAATTAAACAATTAAGAAGAAAGTCTAAATTCAAAATCTTTTGATCCTAAACTCATGACCTTCCTGTTCTCCAAAGATGTGAGGAGGGAAGGGTTCTGAACCCAAATTTCTTTCTTTTTTCTTGACATTTCTCATTCATTCCAACAAATTTCACATAAGCAATGGTCCATTCTGTTTTTCAAGTGCAATGTCCCTAAATGTTCATATTTTTTCAACTACTATTTCAAGATGGATTCACATTTTTCTTATCACAACAGTCTCTCTCAGCTACAGTAAATAAAAATAACCCCAAACTATAAACTTTTATTTGTAATTTAGTGTCAAGATTGAAAAAAGTCCACATATACAATTATTTAGTTAGAAAAGCTCTAAATCATTGTCTCTCAAAGATCTCCTTCTTCCCTATTCTTTCTCTTCCCTCCTTCTAGGACTTCAATTATACCCAAGTTAAATCTTATTTTTATTTTTTTATTTTCTTATTTTTTATTTATTTATTTATTTAATTATTATACCTTAAGTTCTAGGGTATATGTGCACAACGTGCAGGTTTGTTACATATGTATACTTGTGCCATGTTGGTGTGCTGCACCCGTCAACTCGTCAGCACCCATCAACTCATCATTTATCAGGTATAA
>NW_012122932.1:7622357-7642060 GCF_000951035.1 Colobus angolensis palliatus
ACCCAGTGCAAAGAAACTAAAAATCTTGAAAAAAGAATGGAAGAATGGACAACTAGAATAATCAATGCAGAGAAAGCCATAAACGAACTGACAGAGATAAAAACCATGACACAAGAAATACGTGACAAATGCACAAGCTTCAGTAACTGACTCGATCAACTGGAAGAAAGAGTATCAGTGATTGAGGATCAAATGAATGAAACAAAGTGAGAAGAGAAGTCTAAAGAAAAAAGAGGAGAAAGAAATGAACAAAGCCTTCAAGAAGTATGGGATTATGTGAAAAGACCAAATCTATGTCTGATTGGGGTGCCTGAAAGTGAGGGGGAAAATGGAACCAAGTTGGAAAACATTTTTCAGGATATCATCCAGGAGAACTTCCCCAACCTAGTAAGGCAAAAAGAGCACGTCCCTTGCATTCTTTCTGCATTTTCGTTCTTTTGTCTATGTTTCAAGCTGAATATTTTCTTCTGACTATTCTACTTTTGCTTTCTAACAAATATACTGTTAAATCTATCTAGTGAGTTATTAATTTGAGATATTATAGGTTTTAGTTCTGGAATTTCTATTTTATTCTTTGTTATAAATATCCATTTTCTATGAAAATTACTTGTTTCATCTTTTAATGTCTTGAGCATATAGTAGTTTCATCTTATCCGCAAATTTAATTTCTGTAGTTTCAGTTACCTGTGGTCAACTGTAGTCTGAAATTATTAAACGGGAAATTCTAGAGATAAACAATTCATAAATTTTAAATTGCACAACATTCTGAGTAGTGCACTGAAATCTCATGCCATGCTGCTCTAACCTGCTCAGGACATGAATCATCCCTTTTCCCAGCGTATTTATGCTATAGACATCACCTGCCTGTTAGTCACTTTCTAGCCATCTCAGTTATCAGATGGACTGTCACAGTATCTCAGTGCTCATGTTCAAGTAACTCTTACTTTACTTAACAATGCCCAAATCACAAGACTAGTGATCCTGGCAATTTAGATATACCAAAGAGAAGCCATAAAGTGCTTCCTTGAAGTTAAAGGGTGGAAACTTTTAACTTAATAAGAAAAATAATTATGCTGAGGTTGCTAAGATCTATAAGAATGAATATCTTATCTGTGAAATTGCAAAAAAGAAAATATTAGAGTATATTGTTATAATTGTTCTATTTTGTTATTAGTTATACTGTTAATCTCTTATAGTACTTAATTTATAAATTAAACTTTATCATAGGTATGTATATATAGAAGAAAACATAGTCTATATAGGATTGGTACCATCTGAGTTTTCAGCCATTGATTGGGGCTCTTGAAACCTATCTTCCATGGATAAGTGGTAACTACCATATTAGTTATAGTTATGTTAAATTCATAGCTCCTATATCTGGATATCTTGTAGTTCTGTTATATTCTCACAGTAATTGATCAATGTCTGATATGCAGTAATTTTTTACTCAGTTTTTGATTTTTATTGCATATGGAATAATCATAAAGGATCTTTGAGGCTTTGGATGATGTCATCTGCCTTAAGATATTTGCTTTTGCTTCTAATAGGTAGTTTGAGGAGGGCCATATCATCTTAATATGATCAGGGATTAGGTTTATTTAGAGAGCAACTTCAGTCTCTTTTGAAGGCTAATCTACTTCCAGTTCACTCTTACTATTAAAATGAGGTTACAGTTAAATAGCAGGGACCCTATGTTGCTGAGCTTTACAGTACAACTTGTGTACCCCAGGTCCATGAAACTGCCAAAAGTTTGACTCGGCTTATTTTAGTCTTTCAGCTGCAGTTTTCGAATTGGCCAATACCTCAAAAAGAAAATGGTGCTGAATGCTACCTTTACATCTCTGAGTACTTCTTCTTTCTGGGATCTGAGCTCCTTGATTGTTCACTGCCTTCGTAGCTCTCTAATATCTTTAAACAGATTTTTGGGGTATAGTTTTTCTGGTGTTCTTAGCAGAAATCTTGGTTTCAAACAAGAACATTGCTGGAAGTAAAAACTTCACATATAAATCTGAATCTATTTTGTGGAGAAATAAATCAATATAACACAGTGGGTAAAAGCTCATGCTTGAGTCAGATTGCCTGAGGTTTGCATCTTAGTGCCACCATTTATTAACTATGTCACTGAGCAAGTAACTTAAACTTTTTGAGTCTGTTACTTTAGCTGCAAAATGAAGAAATTAAGGTAACTTTCTGAAAAAAAATTGTTATGAGGATGAATTGGAGCAATACATGTAGAGTGGTCAAGGCAGTGTGTGACATATACTAAGTGTTCAATAAACATGTGACATATACTAAGTGCTCAATAAACATACACTGTTCTCACAATTACTTAGCTACCATTTCTACCATTTTTACTGCAATAAAAAACCATAAAAGTATACCTATATTCCCATGCAACATTCCATCTCACTCTATAAGAACTTTGTAAGATAGAGTAGATATTATTATACTAACTTATACCCTCTTTCGAATTGAGAAAAACTGAGCTTTAGCGCATCTACATGACTTAGTGAAGACTAAAATGTGGCAGGTCTGACATTTATACACGAGTTCCCCTGAACCCAAATTGTAAATTGTTTTAATAAAGTAATTCATAGAATAGTGTTGATATTTTAGTTTCGTCTGGCTTAATGCTATGGTTTAAGTGATACATGTTATATTTAGATTTAAGATGTAAAGTTTACCTAATACCATAATTTGACAATTGGAGAAATGAAGGCTCAGTGGGGGAAAGGTTTTGGCTGAGTTCACACGGCTAGTTAGGAGAAGAGTTGGAGGCAGAACAAGGCCCTAGGCTTTCCTCTACTTCAGATAGCTCCTTCTATGTCAAAAATATCTGGCTAGCAATAGCTGTAATTTTGACCCTGAAGTATCAGTAGTAATAGCGACATACTCTCCCTTTCCAAAAGGTAGCAAAGCAGCCAAGAATTAATCTTATCCCTGATATTAATGCTCTACTATTATATCACTTTGAACATTTCATAATGAAATTTTAAAAATTTAAGGCAGGCCGGGCAGAGTGGCTCATACCTGTAATCCCAAAGCTTTGGGAGGCTGAGGCAGAAGAATCGCTTGAGGTCCAGAGCTCGAGACCAGCCTGGGTAACAGTGAGACCCATCTCTACAAAAATTAAGAATAAAAAAATTAGCCAGATATGGTGTGTGCCTATATTCCTAGCTCCTCACGAGGCTGAGGGAGGAGGACTGATTGAGCCCAGGAGGTAGAGGCTGCCGTGGGCCATGACTGTATCACTACACTCCAGCCTGGGTGACAGAGAGAGCCTCATCTCAAAAAAAAAAAAAAAAAAAAATTTAAATGAAGAGAAGAAAAATTCAAGGCAGCATCATGTGCTTAGCAGGGAAGTAAAGTGAGAATTGCTGTGTAAGAGTCAATTACTGATTTATTGTGTGTGATTTTGACTATTATAAATCAATTCAAGTAATAATAACTTCTCAATAGCTGTAGAGGGATTTTTAGCTGTTTTTTTTTTTTTTCCAATTCCATGGAGTGTGCAGTAACTACCCACTGAGCAAATAACATCAACCTTTTTACAACTAACAACTGAAAATATTCTTGTACATGTATCCCCTGAATCTAAAGTAAAAGTTGAAATTATTTTAAAAATCTGTTCAAAGTTCCCTTTAGATACCTAGATGTTAAAAAATATTGCGTACTATTTTGAACTTGACTTACTCAATTGGTGAGAAAAAACTTATTAGATCCCAGAAATCCTAAGGAAGGGACTCCTTTTTATAGATTGGGCATGTTCTCACTCCTGAATAATAGCCCAGGTTACCTAGGAAGGGTCATGTGAAAACATGGCTGCTTCTACAGGAACTTTACAAGTGGAGTTTGTGGAGAGGCTAGTCCACAAAGAATCTTCCAGGTTGAGAGGGGCAGGGCAGTTGGGCAATGGTAGATCTCCCATACAACTGTTCCCCACACCTTGTCTGGTGCTGAGTCACCTAAGCTGTCGAAGAAGGAGAACATGTTGCTTCTCTGTAGAAAAGGAATATATCTGTGTGTGTGTATATATATATATATACACACACACACAAGACACAGTCATACATATATATATACACATATATACATACATATATATACATATATACATATACACAAGACACAGTCATACATATATATACATATATATACATACATATATATATACATATATACATATATATACACATATATATACATACATATATATATATGTATGACTGTGTCTTGTTTTGTCCCCCAGGCTGGAGGGCAGTGGCGCAATCTTGGCTCACTTGCAACCTCTGCCTCCTGGGTTCAAGGGATTCTCCTGCCTCAGTCTCCTGGGTAGCTCGGACTACAGATGCGCGCCACCATGCCCAGCTAATTTTTGTATTTTTAATACAGATGGAGTATGTTGGCCAGACTGGTCTCCAACTCTTTAGCTGAGGTTATCCGCCCTCCTTGGCCTCCCAAAGTGCTGGGATTAGACGCGTGTGCTACAGCGCCTGGTCTACAAGGAATATTTTAATCTAAGGGGTCTGGTCTTAATGCTGTTACTATTGTTTCCTTTTTTCAACCATTTCATTTTCTTTCTCCTTTTTCTTCCTTAATCTGTTCTCTTCTATTTCCAGTTCTTACTTCAATTTTCAACACCTTCTCCATCTTTAAGAATTTCAAAACTATAACATCATCACATGCATCATAATATAGGAATCAGATTTGATCAATCTATTCACCCTAAGGTGAAGATCGAAGGTATTCATTCAAAGTAAGATTAGTAGTTACAAAGAGAACCAAAGACTGCAACACTATCCCCAAAGATCAAATAACTATCTTTCCTGGGCAAAGGTAGTTATTTATGGAGGAGGGTTCTTAGTTTTCAAATCATTTCTAATTTGCATCTAGAAAATTAGAACAAACGTTATATCAAAAAATATGTACATGGTTATTTAGCTTTTCAGCTGCACAGACAGAAAGCCCACTATGCACCCTCAACCTGAATATCTTGTGGGAAGAATATAATTGCCTTTATTTTAGGAGAAGTATTTCTTTTCATAAAAGGCACAAATTTCTCAAGATAAAAGCTGACAAGAAGATGGGCTGAGACACTGAAGAAAGCTAGATTACAATCTCTAATACCTTTTTCCTAAAGGAAAAATAACTTTATTTAGATATAATTCACATGCTATATAATTTATCCATATAAAGTTTAAAATTTGATAATTTTAGTATATTCACAGTTTTACATCACCATAATCAATATTAGAATATTTTCATCATTCACATGAATTAAACCCTGTATCCGTTAGCAATCATTCCACACTTCCCAATCCATAAAAATTTGTCCTTGATGGAAGTTCTAAGGATGAGCCCTCTATGTGTCAAATTTTTCCACTTATTTTTAAAAGGCCAAGAGCCTGGGAAGAGACTCTTGTGTGCACTCCAACAATGGTGAAGCTTTGTCTTCTACAGGGCTGGATTGAGCACTGGTATTTGGATCTACAAGCACACTGAATTACTGAATGAAGCGTGAAGTCACTCAATGTGGCTATTTGTAGCCATAGTGCAGCTCAGCATCTGAATTCAGCCCAGAACCCATGTGCTTCTGATTCTCATTTGAGACTCTTTCCACCATCACACTTCCTTCTTTGGGATAAGCTTTCAAACGTACAGGAAATGCCTTTAACCCTAAATCCAAGTCCAAATGCCTCTCCAACATACTGGGCAAAGTCTGATATTCATTTTCCAAAAAACCTCACCTTTCTTTACACATGTATAAAGTGACAAAAAAAAAAAAAAATGCATGGCAGAGTACGATAACTTACAACCTGGGCCTCGAAGGAGAAGTGAAAGGCTTATGTTTAAGAAAGATAAAGGAAACAACTAGGGATCCTGGGAAATTGTTGACTCATTTCTGCCTTTTTGCACTGACTGAGGCCTGGCCCCAAGGAAGATGTGGGTTGAACTACTTCCAGAACTAATTGCTCTGGGCTGCAGTGATAGTCTTCAGTTCCTTGCTGACTTCAACTAAGTGGAAAAACAATCCTTATTGGTCTTTCTTGCAAAAAATTGCTGAGTAATAACCCAAATTCTGCAGGTCTCAGACCAACATAGCATAGTTAAAAAGTATTGTACATAAGTAAAACTCTAGGCCCCAGGGCACTGTTATGGAACAGATATGGACCTACACAGAAATAAGTCAGGTGTGTCTTTTCTGTTGGAATATCAGCAAGCTCTATGGTTAACTTTTGCATTAAAAATTATGTCTACTTTGTCTGGATTCTTTGAAGATATCTTGTCTGAAGCAGAATAGTAGAAAGGCATGATCTTGGATGTATCAAAACAAACAAAAATCTGCTTCAGGCACTATGGCCTTGAAAAAAATATTTCATCTATATGAGTTAATTGTCTCTCCAGATTACATTAGGAATCATGAAACTCTTTTGAAGAATAGATGGTAAATGTATGTAGAGCTGTGTAACAGCACCTAGAACATAAAAGTAGATATTACTGTGATTATTATTGAGCCCTCCTTTTCCTCATAATCTATTCTCATGTTCTCTTTCCTCCCTCCTATTCCTGAAGGGACTGAAAATTTAGTTTATGCCAATGGGATAGTGATTAAAGAGATTTCATATGTTACCCCTCCCAACGGCATTAGATGGAGATAATGAAAGAAGTAAGTAGAGTGTTTATCAAATGAATTCCAGCTGTAAGTCAACCACTGCAACAGATATTTAGGGAGATGTGACAACCCCTAAAATCACTGTGCCAAAGAGAATGCCTCCTTATTTGATCTGGAAGAAGTATGCCAAGAAAGTATGGTTATATGCTTGCTGTAGCAGTCAGTTCTGGTGTGGGAGACCTCACGATTGGTCTCCATAATGGTAAATTGTCAGCACTTACATTAGTCAGGAGTTACAGGCAGTTTCTGGGTAAGTAATCTAACTTGTGGGCCTGTTTCTCTGCCTTTCAAATGGGCTTAAGTGTCTATTTTTTTTTCCAAATGATTGGGTATGTGTAATTTTCTGTCAAGTTTCAAGTACAGATGCCAAGCACTGGGAATAAGGATAGGATTTTCAAGCAGCAAGATATGGAGAAAACAAAAAACAGATATCTAGGGTAAAGTCATGGTTAGAGGAAAATAAGCAGTCTGGAGAAATTCTTCAAGGTTAGAAAGACCTTGATGGACTAATGAGGCCCTTCTTATGTTTAAGAAATGAACTGCTATGGACACTAAACTGTGACAAACTCTGTCTTTCCTATTTATCTCAAAGAATTATTCTGCAATTTAAATGAGATAATCTTTGTGATGACAATTTGAATGTCAGCAGTATATTATTGCAAATTTATGAGAACATTTTCTTTTTACACCAGGAAAAGAAATGTCCTCATCATTTAAAGGATAAACCAGATTTCACAGCTATTTGGTACATTCAGAATTTAAGTTACCATAAAGGCAAACAGATTAGTTATTATGTGGTTACTGGTTAGCAAATTTGGGAATAGAGAGAGAACACTGTGTTAATAGATGTTAGAGACCTGGTTATGCCAGTTGGCAACAATGTGACCTTAGGCAACTAGTGTAACCTCACTTAACGTTTGTTTCATCATCTTAAAAAAAGATAATTATTTCTGTCTTAGTAATTTGATCTTGTTAGAATCAAATTATAGATTGCAATGTGAAATCACTTTGTAAATGGAAATGTGCTGTGCAAATGTGATAATGGATAGAAATTAAAACTTAACCCTTTCTAAATTTCACCAGCCTAAAAATCCCCAGAAATTTTTGTCTTAGCATTGCACTCTTCTGATAAATCTGCCCCATGTCCACTACAAACACACACACACACACATACATACACAGACACACACTTGAATCTCAATCTGTCTATAAAGTCAAATAAATCTTAAGAGAACAAGTGAATAAAGTGTATGAGTGAGCTGGACCCACTCCATTTGGTCCATTGTTACAGAGTATACACAAAAAAATTTGTCATTCTCCTAGCAATTAATAAACCTCTCTGAGCAGACCTGTGATGGGGAACTGTGCCCTCAAATGGCAGCAGCATTACTGGATGACTTCACCCCCTGAGGCTATGACTGCACTGCGAGCAACTGAAGTAGCATCAAGGCAATTTCAGAAGATTGCTTGCTTCTCTATTATCTTTCCTTTTTTCTTCTTCTTCTTATTAAGAACAGACTCTCCTCAGTTGATATTCTTCAGTAGGAGGAAGACAAGTAACATCCAACGGCTCACAGCCAAGTGTTTGATTGGAACACTAATACTGAATATGTCTCCTCAGAGCTGCCATGCCCAAATTATCCACTCCTCCACACTTTTGGTTTATTGGCATTTTGCAGGACAGACCAAGATGCCATCTTGCTTCATTCTTTATTATCTATCTGTGGCTAATATTTAAAGCTATATTTGTTCCAGTATATGTCCCAAGTATATAAATAATTTAAAAATGCATAGCTGGGCATGGTAGCAGGCACCTGTTATCTCAGCTACTTGGGAGGGTGAGGTAGGAGAATCGCTTGAACCCAGGAGGTGGAGGTTGCGGTGAGCCAAGATAGCACCGTTGCACTCCAGCCTGGGTAACAAGAAAGAAATTCTGTCTCCAAAGAAAAGAAAATGCAGTAAATTTTTCCCAAGTATAATCAGCTTTTATTTATTTTAATTAGTTTTGTTGATGTGGGCAAATTTAGAACCAAGCAGAATACATGTGAACATGGTCTTTTAGGAGATTGGATCTTAATTTTTTAAATCTATTTTTAAGTTGCACAATTAATGCATACAAGTGTATAAATTCATAAAATATGAAAGAGCAAAGAAAAAAAGGAAGCTCTCCCCAGTTTAATTCTATTTAAAAGAAGTTTATTTTTTGCAAGAAACAGGCACAAACTTATATAAACAATGACAACTGAAGTTAGAAGCAAAAATAAAACATAATTGTAATTAGAACCAGACAGGAAAAGAACAATCCTTAGTAGATCAGGTCAATTTCAGTAAGAGTGTGCACTCTGACCAAGTAGTATAAAAGGAGCTTTCAATCACATCACTAATTAGATTTTTTTCTATTAGGTTTTTTACTAATAAGTAAAATAGGTAAAGTAGAAAGTTGCAAAAAGTATAACAGGGTACAGTTAAAGAAAGACCTTTTTTTATATATTTTTCTTGTCAAGCATCTATAGAAAATGCCTGGACAAAACCACGTTACAATATTTCTTATTAGATCTAGTTATTTTTATTGAATCATTATTAAAGTTCATTTTTTGTGTGTGTTTAGATAATTTATTTTTCACTTAACAGAAATGTGGTCCTTCCTTATAATATCATAATGTTCAATGAGATGCAGAAAGTGTCTCTCTCCTTAATCTTTTTCAGTTTGTTTGTATCTCGAGGGTTGGGAAGGCAGGAGATATCAATCACCTTCTCAGGCCTAGTGTCAGAATCCATAATTCAAGGTGAAATCTCTGTTTACTTATCAATGTCTCTGAAGTGATTGATATGTTATAAATCAATTTTTTGCCCTAAGTGGAAGTGATCAAATAACAGATTTTCATTTGGTTTACATTTCAAGTCCAGGGATCCTTTTTCTTGTCTCTATCTATACTCCAAAACAAGTATGACAGTTAATAGGAGATCCTTACTTGTGTCTGTATCCCCTTGGCTCAGACTACATGGCAGAAGTTCAGGACCATGGACAGCATCCCGGACAATTGGCATTAGTATGCCTACAAAACAAGAGGCGTGATCCACAGTCTCAAGGAGCTTACGGTATTGTTTCTGAGACAATAATAATCTAGAAAAGCACAATAAATAAGTATGCAAATAAATAACATAACATAGTTTATAAAATAAAAAGGAGCATAGGTGAAAAGATAATAATCCAGCAGTTATGGGATTTTAGGCAAATTATTTCCTCTCTCTGAGCAGCAATTCTTCATTTTAAAATAGGAGAATTGGATTAGACCAGTGATTTCCAGATTATTATGTTCTCAATACAGTCAGATTGAAAAAACAAATTTAGGTGGTGAAGATAGGATGCTTAGTCCTATTTTTTGACAAATTAAGGGCATTAAAAATTGCTTCTATTGCCATTATTTATTCTTTCTTTTTAAAAAAAGATATAGGCTGGGCACAGTGGCTTATGCCTGTAATACCAGCAGTTTGAGAGGCCAAGGTGGGCAGATCATCTGAGCTCAGGAGTTTGTGACCAGCCTGACCAATATAGTGAAACCTCATCTCTACTAAAAATACAAAACTTAGCCAGGCATGGTGACACACATCTGTAATTCCAGCTACCTGGGAGGCTGACACATGGGAATCATTTGTACCTGGGAGATAGCGGTTGCAGTGAGCTGAGATCATGCCATTGCACTCCAGCCTGGGCAAGAGAGTGAGACTCCATCTCAAAAAAAAAAAAAAAAAATTAAACACCCAAAAAAGGACTTAATCACAGAACAGAAATAGCTCTTTCTAAAACAGGACACTTCATTTATTTGTTTATTCTGAAAAACATGTACTGAATGCTTGCTGTGTGCCATGCTGTATCTGGTGGTAGAAACGCTGTGGTGAAGAAGCAGACGAGTCTCAGTGGGGATTCCAACAAGGAGATCAGGGAATGGCAACTTTGACAGTGTATACTCTGTGCAGATAGATTCATTCATCCTGTTACAAACTAGTGAAAACATTATGCACTAATACCCATTCTTGGACTAAAATTTGGAAACCACTCTTCCACAGGATTGCCAGTCTCCAGATCCTATGGTTAATAAGGTCCATAGTCTCTATCATAAATAATAAGTGTAAACAGGGAAGCATCAGTGTTGGTTGGAATAATTTAAACCCAATAAGAAAATCTAGATGGAGATGGAAGGCATTTTATTTTGATTTAAGTTTGATGGGAAATAAAGTGGATATAAAGTTCTTATTCTTACTTGGAATTCATTTTTTCTACTCACTGACCAAAAAATTTAAGATATTATTGGTTATCAACATGATAGCTAACGTATTAGCTTATCTAGTAACCCCAAATTGGGGAGGGATTGGCATTCTATCTTCCATGAGACACTGACAGAAAGGAATTACATTATGTTTCCAGAAGGTAATAACAAAGCAATTATTTTAATTTGAGTAGTTGCTTTGCCTTGGAAGATGTGATTACAAAGTCACTAAATCTTAGTAGTCCAGGTTTACTCCATGTCTGCACAAGATTAGCAAGTGTACTGATTGCAATCTTTGTCTGACTCAAGTTGTCATTTTTTGGCCATGTGATGAAATCCCTGAAAAGTTCATTTTGGGGCTCATTGATAATTATTTAAATTAGAAAAGAGTGAGCAAACAATCTTCCACTTTGCAATGAGATAGGCAAGAGGGGGTTGTATTTTGCCCCAAAGTTTCCACTGAATCATATCTAATGTCCAGGATAAATGGCTTGAAAAATAATTAAATAAGAATAACTAGAGTACATACTCAGTACCACTGGGCCAAGAGGGAATGGGAGAATATAAGTGAACATGTAGGATAAGTAAGTATAAATGAGGTACAAATTATATTAGCATTGAGTTATGAGAGGGATGACTAAAAGATATCCAGTTGTCATGGAGAACACACACAGAGAGAAATAGTGATGCTTAAATTACAGAACATGGGAACTGGAAAAGCTATTGACCTGTACACAGGGAACATGGGGAACCTTATTCTAGTTCTGCTTCTTTGCTAATTTACTGCATAACACTGGTAAAACCACCAGCCTTCTTTCTGCATCAGATATTTCTCTGCTGTATGTGCCAGATGGGTTAAGCAATCCTGTTGCATGGGATACATTAGTGTGTACTCAGGAAACAATTCAGTTGGTTTTTGAGAGTAAAGATACTGTGGTCAAACAAACCAGGGCTCAAATCATGGTTCACCAGCCACAACACTCACCAGACACATAGATCAGCCATGTTATTTAACCTCTCTGCCTAGTACTCTTAATCTGTAAAATGTGAATAACAGTAATATCAACATTGTATGGTTCTTGTAAGACTTAAATAAAATAGGCACATAAAATTCTTAGCTCAATGCCAGGAATACATGTGATTATTGTTGCTCAAGGCCAGTGCATACTGAAGTTTTCAGGTCATGTCCTCACTATTCCGCAGTTGCAGCAAAGATTAAGTCTCTCCAGGACTCTTTGCTTATCATCTGACTGAACAAATAACAAACCCAGCAGCCTAATGGAATTGGTGAACTCTTGGTATTACCATCATATGTGAAGACTAGCAGCCACCATGTTTTCCCTTGTGCCTGTTGTTGCATGCATCAATAAATGAAAACATATATTACAAAAGCATCTACAAACTAGGAATTACACTTGGACTGCCACCTTGTTCCTGTCCCGTTGTACTCCCTGGCTTCAGTAATGTGGCTGAAGCAGAGAAGAAGTTAAATGCCACAGGGCTAGGGAAGACAGAAAAAGACAACTTCTGTCTCTCCTAGGAAGACATCCTTTCTGGCAGAAATATGAAATATTTTTATTTGGGAAGACAGACCTGTTTTCACTACATTAAATGTTTTATACAAATTTTCCCAGAGTAAAAGAAACTTAATTTTACAAATGTTAATCGTGTACCTATCACAATTCAGGCACAGTGTTTGATGTATGCAAGAAGAGGCAGTTGTCAAATAAACAAGACATTTTCCTTTGCTCTCCCTTCCTCTTACCACCCTGTAATTGCACACACACACACACACACACAAACACACACACACACACACACCCTCATTCAAACATGACTAGGGAACTGAAAAGCAATAAAAATAAACTGTTTCCCAAAGTTTGTTCCTTCCACCAGCAGTATCAGCATCACCTGGGAATCTGTTAGAAATGCAGATTCTCAGGCCCCACTCCTGATCTCTAAAATCAGAAATTCTGGGGATAGTGCTGGCAATGACTGTTTTAAAAAGCCATTCAGGGGATTTGATGTACACTTGGGTTTCAGAAAACTTCTCTAGCAGAACTTTGAGTGTCTTTTGAGAGAGAAGCAATTCACATACAGGCAACCTCAGTCTCTATCACAGAACCAGGATGTGCCCTTGGAGACATTAATCATCATTCTATGTCTCAGTTTCTCAACTATAAAATGGGAACAAATATTTTTCTACTTTGGAAGCATGATCTGAAATATACTCGTGGCCATGAGGAGAATGTGCCTAACTGACCTCCTGCTACAGGAAGTGTAACTTAGGGTTCCAGCCAAAGCACTTTGAAATCTATCCACACGTTTGCACTTAGACCATGCCATTATCAGGCCTCCAGCTAATGACTAGGTTCATAGAGGATACTAAGACAGACCCATCATGGAAGATATGGACAACTCAGTCTTGAGACTATCTGACAGTTTTGCCAAACTGTCTGTTGACAGTGTGGCAGTTCAGAATGATTCTACCCAACTTCTCCCTCTCCTTCAATTAGGCTTACTGCACTGTGACTCTTCCAGCCTTCGTGATCTTCTCTCTGTTTCCTTTTACATGGGCATTTTCTCTAATAAAGTCTTTGCACATTTAATCCCACTGCGGTTCCTGCTTCACAAAGGACACAGATTCACACACTTGTTTCAGTCAGTTTTCCATTTAAGAGAATTCTATTCAAGAAACATGCCCCTCACCTTGGAAAAGTGGGCTGTTAAACCCATTTTATAGTAGTCAATCATAAAATATCCATTATACTTTATTAGGAGAGGACATAGAAATGAGGAATGATGTACATATTTCAATCTAGGGCCTCTATTTTAAGAACCAAATTTCTGCTTCATTTAGAGCCCTCTTTATTGTAGCTGTTTCTGAAAATTCTGCTTCTGGTATCCATAGATGCTTCTTAGGATGGTGACATGATCTTTCCTGTAGTCTCCCTTACTGTCTTTGACCTGAACCATGGAACCTGCCAACACATTTCCTGGATGGTCACTCATCTGCCTGAACATGTGGACTATCCCTTTTTCTGAGATTTTCTGTGACTACAGTATACTTAACTGTGGAAGTACCTGCTTTTTTACTCTACTTTGAAGTGCAATAGTTATATGTTGAAGTCCTGTAGTTATATATACCTGAATTTCAATTACAGTTCATCTCCCTAGTAATTGGATGTCCATGGACATGTTACTCACAACCTCTCTGAGCCTCAGTTTTTCTAGAGTTATGAAAAATACTCAAGGAAAAACCTTCATAAAGAGATTATCACAGAAGCTGACACATAGTAAATGTTCAACGCATAACTGTTACTATTATCGCTATCATTACTACTTGATAGACCAAGTAGTAATGGATATTTTGAACACCATACATTGTGCCAAAGGAAGATTAATTTTTAACATTCTCAACCTTCTTTCAGGGAATAAGTAAGCAATACGGTTACAGCTAGTGCTTATCTCTGTGGCCCCATTTTGCTATATGCTCAGCCCTAAGACAGGATATACTCATATTTCACAGGGAGCTGTATAAAATAATCCCCATCAAATTAAGAATGTGAAAGCCCCTTGAATAACACACGCTAAAGTGACCTGAGAGCAGAAATTATGTCTTAATTAATCCGGTTCTATCTAGTACTTAGCACAGTACCTAACACTTAGTATAGTCAAGAGATGATTAATGAAGAAGCAATTTGGTAAATATTTGGAGAAAGAAGAAGAAGCTTCTTTCACTCATTTATTTATTTATTTATTTATTTTTATTTTTACTTTTGAGATGGAGTCTTGCTCTGTTGCCCAGGCTAAAGTGCAGTGGTGCAATCTTGTCTCACTGCAACCTCTGCCTCCCAGGTTCAAGTGATTCTCCTGCCTCAGCCTCCTGAGTAGCTGGGGCTACAGGCGCCAGCCACCATGCTCAGCTAATTTTTGTATTTTTAGTAGAGATGGGGTTTCACCATGTTGGCTAGGCTGGTCTTGAACTCATGACTTTGTGATGCGTCCACATCAGCCTCCCAAAGTGCTTGAATTACAGGCATGAGCCACTGTGCCCAGCCCCTTCCTCCACTCTTGATGTGTCCTTCTATGTGGAGGAAATTTCAATATGCATGATACTCCTAAATATTTCCTGCTTATTCACTGGTTACACAAAGGAAGAGTAGAGTGATTTACATGATTGGTAACTTGGGGGAAGAGAAATTATGCATGTCATATTAGCCTGTTTTCACGTTGCTGATAAATACATACTTAAGATTGGGAAGCAAAATAGGTTTGATGGACTCACAGTTCCATGTGGTTAATGAGGCCTCACAATCATGGTGGAAGGAAAATGGCACTTCTTACAGGGCAGCAGCAAGAGAGAATGAGAAGGAAGCAAAGGCAGAAATGCCTTATAAAACTATATGATCTTGTGAGACTTATTCACTATCATGAGAACAGTATAGGAGAAACCATCCCCATGATTCAATTATCTCCCATCAGATTCCTCCCACAACACACGGAAATTATGGGAGCATAATTCAAGATGAGATTTGGATGGGAACACAGAGCCAAATCATATCACATGTCTCCTCAACTAATCTCTTTTTTTTTTTTCTCTTTGGCATGCACTCTCTGCAGGAAGCAGGTATTTTTTTCCCTGTTGCTCCTAAATGTCCTAAGTCTAAGCATGGTTTCAGTTGTGAGGCCCACTGGACCTTTAAGCTAAGATGCATTCTCCACTCTAGTCTTAGCAATTATGACATTTTGACCTCCAAGTCCTTACTCTTTATTTTCTCAGTTTGCTCAGGGTTCATACGGGAAAGGGTTTCTATTTTTTAGCCTATTTTGAAAGTCCCAAAGGCAAGATATGGGGACCTTCAAAAACCTAAAACTGGGTTCACCCCTTTACTCAGATATTCTGAGTCTAGGAATTTATATTTTTTTAAGAAGGGGAGGGGATCTGGCAAGATGGCTGAATAGGAACCAGCTCCCAGAGAGATGAGTGCAGAAGGCGAGTGATTTCTGCCTTTCAACTGAGGTACCTGGTTCATCTCACTGGGACTGGTTAGACAATGGGTGCAGCCCACAGAGGCAAGCAGAAGCAGGGTGGGGCGTTGTCCCACCAGGGAAGGACAAAGGGTCAAGGAACTCCTTACCTTAGCCAAGGGAAGCTGTGAGGGACTGTGCCATGAGGGACAGTGCTATCTGGCCCAGGTACTATGCCTTTCCCATGTTTATTGCAACCCACAGATCAGGAGATTCCATCAGATGCGTACACCACCAGAGACCTAGGTTTCAAGCACAAAACTGGGCAGCTGCTTGGGCAGACACTGAGCTAGCTAGGAGGCTTTTTTTTTTTTTTTTTTTTTGTACCCCAGTGGTACCTGGAACCCCAGCAAGACAGAACCATTCATTCCTCTGGAAAGGGGACTGAAGCAAGGGAGCCAAGTGGTCTTGCTCAGTGGGTCTCCCCGCCACAGAGCCCAGCAAGCTAAGATCCACAAGCTTGAAATTATCACTGCCAACACAACAGTCAGAAGTCAACCAGGGACACTCAAGCTTGGTGGACACAGGGGTGTCCACCATTACTGAGGTTTAGTAGGCGGTTTTCCCCTCACAGTGTAAACAAAGCCACCAGGAAGTTCATACTGGGCAAACCCTACCACAGCATGGCAAAGCCAGTGTAGCCAGACTGCCTCTCTAGATTCCCCCTCTCTGGGAAGGGCATCTCTGAAAGAAAGGCAGCAGCCCCACATAGATAAAACTCCCATCTCCCAGGGACAGAGCACCTGGGGAAAAGGGGCAACTGTGGGTGCAGCATCAGCAGACTTAAACGTTCCTGCCTGCCAGCTCTGAAGAGAGCAGTGGATCTCCCAGCACAGTGATCAAGCTCTGCTAAGGGACAGACAGCCTCCTCAAGTGGGTCTCTGACACCTGTGCCTCCTGACTGGGAGTCACTGCCCAGAAGGGGTCAACAAACACCTCATACAGGAGAGCTCCAGCTGGCATCTGGCAGGTGATCCACTGGGGCAAAGTTTCTAGAGGAAGAAGCAGACAGCAAACTTTGCAGTTCTGCAGCCTCCATAGGTGATACCTAGGCAAACAGGGTCTGGCTCCAGCAGATCTGCAGAAGAGGGGCCTGACTCTCAGGAAAACAAAAAAACAAAAAAACAGAAAACAGAAAACAGTAACATCAACATCAACAAAAAGGATGCCAATGCAATAACCCCATCCAAAAGTCATCAGCATCAAAGACCAAAGGTAGATAAATCCACAAAGATGAGGAAAAACCAGTGCAGTAATGCTGAAAATTCCAAAAACCAGAATGCATCTTCTCCTCCAAAGGATCACAACTCCTCACCAGCAAGTGAACAAAACCGGACAGAGAATCAGTTTGACGAACTGACCGAAGTAGGCTTCAGAAGTTGGGTGTTAACAAATTCCTCCAAGCTAAAAGAGCAGGTTATAACCCAATGCAAGGAAGATAAGAACCTTGATAAAAGGTTACAGGAACTGCTGACTAGAATAACCAGTTTAGAGAAGAGCATAAATTACCTGATGGAGCTGAAAAACACAGCAAAAGAACTTTGTGAAGCATACACAAGTATCAATAGCTGAATTAATCAAGTGGAAGAAAGGATATCAGACATTGAAGATCAACTTAATGAAATAAAGTGTGAACACGAGATTAGAGGAAAAAAAGAATGAAAAGGAATGAACAAAGCCTCCAAGAAATATTGGGCTATGTGAAAAGACCAAATCTATGATTGATTGGTGCACCTGAAAGTGATGGGGAGAATTGAACCAACTTGGAAAAGACACTTCATGATATTATACAGGACTACTTTCCCAACCTAGCAAGACAGGCCAACATTCAAATTCAGGAAATACAGAGAATGCCACAAAGATACTCGTCGAGAAGAGCAACCGCAAGACACATAATTGTCAGATTCACCAAGGTTGAAATGAAGGAAAAAATGTTAAGGGTATCCAGAGAGAAAGGTCCAGTTATCCACAAAGGGAAGTCCATCAGACTAACAGCAGATCTCTCTGCAGAAACCCTGCAAGCCAGAAGTGAGTGGGGGCCAATATTCAACATTCTTAAAGAAAATAATTTTCAACCCAGAATTTCACATCCAGCGAAACTAAGCTTCATAAGAGAAGGAGAAATAAAATCCTTAACAGACAAGCAAATGCTGAGGGATTTTGTCACCACCAGGCTTGCCTTACAAGAGCTCCTGAATGAAGCACTAAATATGGAAACAATAACAACAACAACAACAACTGGTACCAACCACTGCAAAAATATAACAAAATGTTAAGACCATCGAAACTATGAAGAAATTGTATCAACCAATGTGCAAAATAACCAGCTAGCATCATGATGACAGGATCAAATTCACATATAACAATTTTAACCTCAAATGTAAATGGGCTCAATTCCTCAATTAACAGACACAGACTGGCAAACGGAATGAAGAGTCAAGATCCTTCCATGTTTTGTATTCAGGAAACCCATCCCATGTGCAAAGACACACATAAGTAAAAGTTAAAGGCATGGAGGCATATTTCCCAAACAAACGGAAAGAAAAAAAAATCAGGAGTTGCAATTCTAGTCTCTGATAAAACAAACTTTAAATCAACAAAAATGAAAAAAGACAAAGAAGGGTATGACTTAATGGTAAAGGGATTAATGCAACAAGAAGAGCTATCTATCTTAAATATATATGTACCCAATACAGGAGCACCCAGATTCATAAAGCAAGTTCTTAGAGACCTACAAAGAGACTTAGAGTCCTACATAATAATAGTGGGAGACTTTTAACACCCCACTGTCAATATTAGACAGATCAACGAGACGGAAAATTAACAGGGATATTCAGGGCTTTAACTCAGCTCTGGATCAAGTGGACCTAATAGACATCTACAGAACTCTCTATCCCAAATCAACAGAACATACATTCTTCTCAGCACCACATTGCACTTATTCTAAAATCAACCACATAATGGGAAGTAAAACACTCCTCAGCAAATACCAAAGAAAGGAAATCATAAGAGTCTCTAAGACCACAGTGCAATCAAATTAAAATTCAGGATTAAGAAACTCACTCAAAACTGCACAACTACATGGAAACTGAACAACCTGCTCCTGGATGACTACTGGGTAAATTAGAAAATTAAGACAGAAATAAATAAGTTCTTTGAAACCAGTGAGAACAAAGATACAATGTATCAGAATCTCTGTGACACAGCTAAAGCAGTGTTTAGAGGGAAATCTATAGTGCTAAATGCCCACATGAGAAAGTGGGAAAGATCTAAAATCAACACCCTAAAATTACAATTAAAGGAACTAGAGAAGCAAGATAAAACAAATTCAAAAGCTAGCAGAAGACAAGAAATAGGTCAGCTCAGAACTGAAGGATATAGACACAAAAACCCTTTGAAAAAATCAATGAATCCAGGAGGTGTGTTTTAAAAAGATTAATAAAATAGATAGACTGTTAGCCAGACTAATAAAGAACAAAAGAGAGAAGAATCAAATAGATACAATAAAAAAGGATAAAGGGATATCACCACTGATCTCACAGAAATACTAACTATCACCACAGAATACTATAAAGCTCTCTAAGCGAATAAACTAGAAAATCTAGAAGAAACGGATAAATTCCTGGACACATACACCCTCCCAAGACTAAACCAGAAAGAAGTGGAATCCCTGAATAGACCAATAACAGGTTCTGAAATTGAGGCAGTAATTAATAGCCTACCAAAAAAAA
>NW_012122932.1:7642484-7663012 GCF_000951035.1 Colobus angolensis palliatus
GGAAGCATTCCCTTTGAAAACTGGAACAAAACAAGGATGCCCTCTCTCACCCCTCCTCTTCAACATAGTATTAGAAGTTCTGACCAGGGAAATCAGGCAAGAGAAAGAAATAAAGCATATTCCAATAGGAAGAGAGGAAGTCGATTTGCCTCTATTTGCAGATAACATGATTGTATATTTAGAAAACACATCATGATAGCCCAAAATCTCCTTAAGCTGATAAGCAACTTCAGCAAAACCTCAGGATACAAAATCAGTGTACAAAAATCACAAGCATTCCTATACACCAGTAATAGACAAACAGAGAGCTAAATCATGAATGAACTCCCATTCACAATTGCTACAAAGAGAATAAAATACCTAGGAACACAACTTACTAGGGATGTGAAAGACCTCGTCAAGGAGAACCACAAACCACTGCTCAAGGAAATTAGAGAGGACACAAACAAATGGAAAAAATATTCCATGCTCATGGATAGGAAGAATCAATCTCATGAAAATGGCCATACTGTCCAAAGTAATTTATAGAGTCCATGCTATTCCCATCAATCTACCATTGACTTTCTTCACAGAATTAGAAACAACTATTTTAAATTTCACATGAAACCGAAAAAGATCCTGTATAGCCAAGACAATCCTAAGCAAAAAGAAGAAAGCTGCAGGCATCATGCTACCTAACTTCAAATTATACCACAAGGCTACAGTAACCAAAATAGCATAGTACTATTAGCAAAACACATATACAGACAAATGGAACAGAACAGAGGCCTCAAAAATAACATCACACATCTACAGCCATCTGAGCTTTGACAACCCTGACAAAAACAAGCAATGGGGAAAGGATTCCCTACTTAATAAATGGTATTGGGAAAATTGGCTAGCCATATGCAGAAAACTGAAACTGGACTCCTTCCTTACACCTTATACAAAAATTAACTCAAGATGGATTAAAGACTTAAGCATAAGACCTAAAGCCATAAAAACTATAGAAGAAAACTTAGGCAATACCATTCAGGACATAGGCATGGGCAAAGACTTCATGACTAAAACGCCAAAAGCAATCACAACAAAAGCCAAAATTGACAAATGGGATCTAATTAAAAGTTTCTGCACAGCAAAATAAATTATCATCAGATTTAACAGGCAACCTACAGAATGGGAGAAAATTTTTGCAATCTATCCATTGGACAAAGGGCTAATATCCACAATCTACAAGGAACTTAAATTTACAAGAAAAAAACAACTCCATCAAAAAGTGATTGAAGGATATGACCAGACACTTCTCAAAAGAAGGCATTTATGCAGTCAACAAACAAATGAAAGAAAAGCTTATCATCACTGGTCATTAGGGAAATACAAATCAAATCCACACTGAGATACCACCTCATGCCAGTTAGAATGGCGATCATTAAAACATCAGGAAACAACAGATGCTAGAGAGGATGTGGAGAAATAGGAATACTTTTACACTGTTGGTGGGAGTGTAAACTAGTTCAACCATTGTGGAAGACAGTGTGGCGATTCCTCAAGGATCTAGAACTAGAAATACCATTTGACCCAGCAATCCCATTACTGGGGATACACCCAAAGGATTATAAATCATTCTACTATAAAGACACATGCACACATACGTTTATTGTGACACTGTTCACAATAGCAAAGACTTGGAACCAATCCAAATGCCGATCAATGATAGATTGGATAAAGAAAATGTTGCACATATACACCACAGAATACTATACAGCCATGAAAAAGAATGAATTCATGTCCTTTGTAGGGACACGGACGAAGCTGGAAACCCTCATTGTCAACTAACTAACACAGGAACAGAAAACCAAATACCGCATGCTATCACTCATAAGTGGGAGTTGAACAGTGAGAACACATTGGTACAGGGAGGGGAATATCACACACTGGGGACTGTTGGGGAGTGGGGAGCAAGAGGAGGAATAGCATTAGGAGAAATACCTATTTTAGATGACAGATTGATGGGTGCAGCAAACCACCATGGCACCTGTATACTATGTAGCAAACCTGCACTTTCTGCATATGTATCCCAGAACTTAAAGTGTAATAATAAACAAACAAACAAACAAACAGTCCAGGTGTGGTGGCTCCTGTCTGTAATCCCAGCACTTTGGGAGGCGGAGGCGGGTGGATCACCTGAGGTCAAGAGTTTGAGACCAGCCTGACCAACATAGTCAAACCCCATCTCTACTAAAAACACAGAATTAACTCAGCGTGGTGATGCATGCCTCTAATCCCAGCTACTTGGGAGGCTGAGGCAAGAGAACTGCTTGAACCTGAAAGTCAGAGATTGTAGTGAGCTGACATCACACCATTGCACACCAGCCTCCAGGTGTCCCTCACTATTAAAGATTTTAAAATACAATTAGAAATTAAAAATCCAATAAGTGGAGATTATATTATTTCCAAGTGATGAAATGGGATACAATCCTGCCAAATCATTTTCTCCCAAGAATATTTAATGGTGTTGGGAATTCTTACAGAACAATGATAAGTGGAAAAAAAAAACCGACTCAAATAATGTAAATATACACACACATAGACCCAAATAAAAAATACATTTTATATATATATATATATATATATTTTTTTAAGATGGAATTTGAGCCCAGGCTGGAGTGTAATGGTAAGATCTTGGCTCACCACAATCTCTGCCTCCCAGACTCAAGCGATTCTCCTGCCTCAGCCTCCCTAGTAGCTGGGATACAGGCACATGCCACTACACCTGGCTAATTTTGTATTTTTAGTAGAGACAGGGTTTCTCCATATTGGTCAGACTGGTCTCAAACTCCCGAGCTCAGGTGATCCGCCCGCCTTGGCCTCCCAGAGCTCTGGGATTACATTTGTGAGCCACTGCACCCGACTTTTTAAATTTAATTTAATTTTACATTCCAGGATACATGTGCAGGATATGTGGGTTTGTTACATAGGCAAACGTGTGCCATTGTGGTTTGCTGCACCTATCAATCTTAGTCTAGGAACAAATTAGCTTGTTTCTTTTTTTCCAACAGAGAAATCCTGGAGAGGACAACTATTGTGGCCAGTGGATTATATCTGATTCCTAAAGTGTTGGGAAAATGGCACCATATTGGGAGGGTAGGGGTGAGAAGCATTGACTCCTGGTTCTGTTTCCTCCTACTGTTCTTGCCTCTGTCTCAGTCCTTTCCTCTGTCTCAGTTTCCACGGCTGTAAAAGATTGAACTTTGAATCAATTATCTCTAAGGCCCTTTCCCACTCCAACATGTTAGAATTTCACAATCTCATCATTACAAAATTTATGCCGAGTCATTCTAGCTAATTGGGCTGGAAGGCTCACAATTCTTCAGTGAGTTTGAACTCTGTGAAGTTATCTAGTTAAGTCACTGGAATACCCAAATAGATTCTGTGGTACAGTAATTACTTCTTGTAAAAGTTTTTCAAGTTAACAAGATGATCTTGAGAAATCATACATAACTTCATACATCTTTTTCTTTTTTTGTCCTAATATTTTTCATATACCTCCTTCTGAAAATAGAGGAAATACAATATGTTGGTCTTTAAAACAAAAAATAAAACACATCATCTTTTAAAACTCTCAATGACTTTCACAAAAGAAGGCTTCCTCAAATTTTTTTTCCTGCAGATGCAGAGGCACTTAAAAAGCCATAAAAGGACACATTAAGAATGAAAATTGGTATCATTTTTTATTTGTTTTTAAATGGAAAAAAATAATTATTCCTATTCAGTTGCTCATTGAAATGCCATCATTTTTAATTTTTCAAAGTTTTTTCTTTTACCATAATTCAGCAAAATGATTTAGTTCTATTTTTTTCTCTCTCTGCCTGATAATTTCATAAACTCTATTTGTTTCAGAAGGATAATGACTCACCTCAGGTTTGGTGTCTGCTGGATCCTTTCTCCCTGAGATGGGATATTGTTCTATGATAATCTTAGTCCATGTCTTCCAGATAAAAGAGGAAGTTTAATAAAATAGACATAACCATGACTCTCTACTTTTCCAGAAGTGAGATCTCATATCTCATCATGTTTAATTAAGCAATAAGCTAGATGTCAAGAGCAATTAGAGTCTTGAAGGTCAAACTTGCTTAATTAAATAATTAGAGGGGCCTCTTCTTATTTGACTATTTTGAAAGTACCAAGAGGCTTCTAACATCATCCTGGGAAGTCAAAGGAAATGAAGTCATAGCCAAATAGGCTAACACTTCGCACTGAATTCAAATTTAGGTTTCCTCCTGCTAGGCTGCATTGGACTCCACAAAAGCTCATAGTTTGATACATAAACTGAATGTGTGGTTTTATGATCCAAAGTAGCAAACAGATAATGTTCTGAAAGTGCTATTAAATAGCAGAGAATTTCAGTATTTGCTAGGTTTACGTAGGCAGGAAGCAAAAGTCACAAAATATCAGACCTTTGATGTGTTTTTTTTTTCTTAGTATTTTTTTTTTCAGGCGTGGTCCTAGAAGCACCTTCATAAGAATCTTCTTAGGTACGGCAGGGCGCGGTGGCTTACGCCTGTAATCCCAGTACTTTGGAAGGCCGGCAGATCAAGACCATCCTGGCTAACACGGTGAAACTCTGTCTCTACTTAAAAAATACAAAAAAATAATTAGCCGGGCGTGGTGTCAGGCGCCTGTGGTCCCAGCTACTGAGAAGACTGAGTCAGGGGAATGGCGTGAACCCGGGAGGCGGAGCTTGCAGTGAGCCCAGATTGCACCACTGCACTCCAGTCTGGGTGACAGAGCAAGACTCCGTCTCAAAAAAAAAAAAAAGAAGAAGAATCTTCTTGGGTACTTGATACAATGCAAATTTAAGGGCCCTACCCCATGGGATTTGTTGAATCAGAATCTCTGGGAATAAATTTCTGGAATCTGCTTTTTACTAAGGCCCCTAGATGATTCTTATGCACAGTAAAGTTTCAGAAACTATAGATCTAGTCCATTTTTCTCATTTTATCAATGCAAATCTAAGATTTGGAAAGATTCACCTCTGCTAACCACTTTCGGGATCAAGATTATAACCTACACCTTCTTAGTTCATGTCTGTATCCTTTTCCACCAACCAATCAGACTACAAAGGTGAACCACACAACCAAGCTTTCCCACTTGTATATTAATAGGTATGCTTTGAGTACCAACCTTGCCCCAAATACTTTTCCATACTGTTTGTCATAATGACTGATAATATTCTGATATTCAATGCATATGCTTTTGGATTTAAAAGGTATTAGCTATCTTCTTATGTCATAATCCTGAGGACCATTTCCCTTAAAATAGTCTTATTTCTTTGCTGTCCTCTTGCAATTATATTTCTATCATTAACGTTTGCTATCTCGTTGAATATTAGCAGTCTGAGATATTTCTGAATTAAGAGGCTCATTTTCTAGATATCCCCACAATTGTGCTCCTTTTGAGACTACAACCTCAATTGCCGAGATAACCCCAGCAATTGAGATGTAGCTGATCTTATAATATAAACTCATGCAATATAAAACTGAAGAAAGAGCACAAACCTAAGAGTTAGAAGACATGGTTTCTAATCTTTTGTCAGCCACTAACTCACTTTAAGCCTGTCATTTTCCTTTTGAGTCCTTGTTTCCTCATTTGTAGAAGTCGGAACAGTTCTTAAAAATAGGTCCCTTTTCTGTTCTGACATTCTACGAAGGGAAGCTGGGAAACCAGGACCCTATGCTGTCATTAACTCACATTGTTCTTGAGAAGTGTGAAAAATCAGGAGATGCAAATATCTCTAATTATATCAAGCTGCCAAAGAAACAGTTGTCAATGTATTTTATTATTTGGCTGGTAAGGAGAGCTCTTAAGAGCTGTTGAGTTCCCTGTGGTAACAGGGGAAGAAATGAATGAACTCCTACAGAGGGTGTTAATGATGTTCCAGCATTTGTGTGGGAAGGCAGAGGAGACTTTAGGGAGAAAATATCTCCAGAGGATTTAGTCCATACTATGCTGTTTCTGCAAAGGCTGAAGAGGCTAGACAGGAGCATGCTCTCCAAAAAGCAAGGTAGATTTTGGCTTGCAGTGCAAGAGTTTCAGTTTAAAACATGATGTGCCTAAACAATTTAAGACAGTTAAAGCATTCTCAAGCGACTCAAGAAGATATGCAAGTTTCAATTTAGTTTTTCTTCAGTAACTCTATCGTAAAAACAAAAACAAAACAACCCAACACTTGAAAACAAGGAAAAGAAAAGCCTGATGGAAACGTGACCATGTGATCTGAGGACCCAATGATCAACGAGCTCTCCAAGGGTGTCAAGGAAATGTGTGGACCTGCAGACAAGTGAACTGGATTTGAATTTTGCCTGTCATGTCTTGGCACTATCTTTGTATGAGTCACTTTAAGACTAATAAGTCTCCCTTTCTTTCTCTTAGGAGTAAATAAGGCCTTTCCTGCCTCTCTCAAGTGGTGGACAAGAAACAAAGGTGAATAGGAGATGTACGGTGAAGTCATGTTTAACGTATTATTGATCAAATGTAGAGACTGAGAAACAGATTCTAGAGATAAATTAAATTGCAATGCCTGCAGGGCCACTTTCCAAATGGGTAACCTTATGTGAGTCATTTGAAATTTCTGATCCTCTGTTTTCTAAGCTGAAAAATGGGAAAGAAAATTGCTAGCTACTGTCAAAGAAAACCAGAGCTGTGTTGGGGCTCAGAATATGATAGCCAAAGAACATTACTTTGGTATGCTGTTTACTTTGACCTAAGGAGATTGGAAGGCCTCAAAAGCAAAGTCTGTCTGATCTTCTCCTGTTCTTCTGTCTCCCAACCATCTTTCTACCCCTGAAGCAATTCACAGAAACCAAAATTACTCTTCTCCAAGGCAGTTAATACAAATTAGAATCCCTCTCCCCCAAAGTCAGCCATAAACCAAAAAGTCACTTCTCTCTTCTCCTTTCAAGACCCTCATTCCAGAGTAATCCTGCCCTATACCCAGAAAGAAGGAACGTTACAGAAAGAAGTCAAGAAGAATATGAACAGACAGGCCTTGCTGGGTTTTCCCCTTCATTCTCTCACCATTAAATTATATCCTTTTGTCCAATCACATTTCCACCTGGCTGTCCATTCTTCATCAAACATAAGCATAAAAAAGGGCAGTTTTCCCTGGGCCCTTGGGTCTTCATTTCTGAAGGCTCTTGTACCAAGTAACACTTTGATTAAATAAACGTGTTATGCTTTTCTCTTATTAACCTATCTTTTGTTATAAGAGTGTCAGCTGTGACTCTTATTGTAGGTGAGAAAACATATCACACCTTTTTACCTGTACAGCTGGTTAGCAGTTAAAGTGGTAAAAATAGATTTTATTCGGGACAAATAGAGGAAAGGACTCCTTTGTATAGAACTGGGCTCAATTCCAAATACAGCATGGGCAAATGGGAATGTATAACAAAGGAGGAGAGTGGGGCGGGGGGTCAGTAGATGACAAATTACTAGGAGGAAATATGAGAGATAAAAAGGGAATTTTAGCTAAACTGACCTAGTGGGATTCTTGCTAAAAAGAAAAGCCAGCGTGATCAAACATCACTAGGGATTGAGGTTGGTAGAGGATGAGAAACCCAATTGGATCTCCTGGATAATCTGATATGAAGGATGGGGGTTCTGGTAAAACCAAACCTCCCTTCCTAGTAGTATGTGTGTGCCTGCATTTCTGATTGATTAATGGGTTTATCTCACTCATAATGTCATCATCTTTCCAATTCATCCCTTTGTATAGTTTTTTAATTACATTTTTACTCTGAAGTATTACATAAACATATACACCCATTTAAAACATAAATGGACAACTAATACATTATTATAAAATAAGATGTGTATAACCATCTTGACCCATCTGGGTCAAGAAATAGAAATAAACAGCACTCCAGAATCATCCTCCTTTTCACATTGCTTTATCTCTAATTTAATTCCTTTTCTCTCACAGAGGAAACCACATTCTGAGTTTTATAGTATTCACTCCCTCGACTTGTTTTACAATACCTAAGCATGCATTCCTGAACACTACTGGTTTTGTTTTCTAAATATAGCAGTATAATAAAGATACAATGTACATATCATGCAATTTGCCCATCTAAAATATATAATTCAATAGTTTTAATAAATTCAAAGAGTTGTACAGCCATCACCATAATTTTAAAACATTTTCTTCACTGCCAAAAAAGCTGGTACTCATTAGCAGTCATTTCCCATTTTTTTAATCCAACACCCCAACCCTTGAGAAAATAATCTACTTTCTGTGTCTGTAGATTTACCTTATATTTTTTTAAAGTGGAACCATACAATATAAACTTTTTTGTGACTAGCTTTTCACTTAGAAAAATGTCTTCAAAGTTCTCTCATGTTTTAGCATACATCAGTACCTCATTCTGTTTTATTGCCAAACATTATTTCACTGCGTAACTACAGGTATACCTTTTTTATTGAACTTCATTTTATTATACTTTGCAGATTCTGCAATTTTTACAAATTGAAGGTTTGTGGCAACCCTGTATCAGACAAGTCTATTGGCATCATTTTTCCAACAGCATGTGGTCACTTCATGTCTCTATGTCACATTTTGGTAATTCTCACCAGAATTTGGCATTTCAAACTTTTTCATTGTTATTATATCTGTTATAGTGACCAGTGATCTTTGATGTACTATAGTATTTTTGGGTGCCACAAAACTTACCCATATACAATGGTTTGAATTTGCATTTTCTGAATGACTAATAACATTGACCATCTTCCCATGTATATCATATATATGTGTGTGTGTGTGTGTATATATACATATATATATATGATCTTCCCATGTATATCATATATATGTGTGTGTGTGTGTATGTATACATATATATACACACACACACATATATATATAAAGAGAGAGAGGATGTAGGGTGGGAGTCTCTCTGAAAAAAAGTATTCCCAGATCTTTGTCCATTTTAAAATTTGGATTATTAGCCTTTTTATTATTGAATTGTAAGAGTTATTTATTTATTCTGGATAGAAGTCCCTTATCAGATATTTTATTTGCAAATTTTTCTCCTGTTATATGGGTTGTATTTTTGGTTTCTTGATTTTACCATTGGAACACATTTTTAAAATTTCTATGAATCCAGATTGATCTAATTTTTCTTTTGTGATGTACTTTTGGTATTATATTTTAAAAGGCTTTGCCTAGCTCCAAGTCACAAAGGTTAACTCCTATATATTTTTTTATTATTATACTTTAAGTTCTAGGGTATGTGTGCATAACGTACAGGTTTGCTACATATGTATACTTGTGCCATGTTGGTGTGCTTCACCCATCAACTCGTCAGCACCCATCAAGTTGTCATTTACATCAGGTGTAACTCCCAGTGCAATCCCTCCCCCTCCCCCCTCCCCATAACAGGCCCTGGTGTGTGATGTTCCCCTTCCTGATACCAAGTGATCTCATTGTTCAGTTCCCACCTATGAGTGAGAACATGCGGTGTTTGGTTTTCTGTTCTTGTGATAGTTTGCTGAGAATGATGGTTTCCAGCTGCATCCGTGTCCCTACAAAGGACACACACTCATCCTTTTTATGTCTGCATAGTATTCCATGGTGTATATGTGCCACATTTTCTTAATCCATTCTGTCACTGATGGACATTTGGGTTGATTCCAAGTCTTTGCTATTGTGAATAGTGCCACAATGAACATAACATGTGCATGTGTCTTTATAGTAGCATGATTTATAATCCTTTGGGTATATACCCAGTAATGGGATGGCTGGGTCATATGGTACTTCTAGTTCTAGATCCTTGAGGAATCGCCATACTGTTTTCCATAATGGTAGAACTACTTTACAATCCCAACAACAGTGTAAAAGTGTTCCTGTTTCTCCACATCCTCTCCAGCACCTGTTAAAGAACAAAGCTGGAGGCATCACGCTACCTGACTTCAAACTATACTACAAGGCTACAGTAACCAAAACAGCATGGTACTGGTACCAAAACAGAGATATAGACCAATGGAACAGAACAAAGTCCTCAGAAATAATACCTCACATCTACAGCCATCTGATCTTTGACAAACCTGACAAAAACAAGAAATGGGGAAAAGATTCCCTATTTAATAAATGATGCTGGGAAAATTGGCTAGCCATAAGTAGAAAGCTGAAACTGGATCCTTTCTTCACTCCTTATAGGAAAATTAATTCAAGATGGATTAGAGACTTAAATGTTAGACCTAATACCATAAAAACCCTAGAAGAAAACCTAGGTAATACCATTCAGGACATAGGCATGGGCAAGGACTTCATGTCTAAAACACCAAAAGCAATGGCAACAAAAGCCAAAATCGACAAATGGGATCTAATTAAACTAAAGAGCTTCTGCACAGCAAAAGAAACTACCATCAGAGTGAACAGGCAACCTACAGAATGGGAGAAAATTTTTGCAATCTACTCATCTGACAAACGGCTAATATCTAGAACCTACAAAGAGCCCAAACAAATTTACAAGAAAAAAGCGAACAACCCCATCAAAAAGTGGGGAAAGGATATGAACAGACATTTCTCAAAAGAAGACATGCATACAGCCAACAGACACATGAAAAAATGCTCGTCATCCCTGGCCATCAGAGAAATACAAATCAAAACCACAATGAGATACCATCTCACACCAGTTAGAATGGCAATCATTAAAACTCCTATATTTTCTTAATTGAATTTTATAGTTCTGAATCAACTTGGGAATATGGTCTGAGGAAGAGGTCTAACTTCATTCTTTTGTATTTGGATATACAGTTATTCATGCAACATTTGTTGAAAATACTATCCTTCCCCCCACTGAATTATGTTGGCACTATTGTTGATTGACTATAAATGTGAGGGTTTATTTCTAACTCTCATTTCTATTACATTTTGATGTAGGGCTCTGTCCTTATGCCACTACCACACTTTGCTGATTACTATAATTTGTAGCAATACCTTCTTTCCATTTTTATCTTGAAATGTCTTTTTTATTTTTACTTCATCTTGGAAACATAATTTTGCTAGATATAAAATTGTTGGTTGGAATTTTTTTCTTTGACCACATTGAATATGTCATCTCACTGCCTCCTGGCTTTCATTGTTTTTAACGAGAAATAAGCTGTCAATCCTATCGGAATGACTTTGTATTTAATGGAGTTCTTACTCTCTTGCTGCTTTCAAGAATTTTCTCTTTGTATTTGGCCTTCAACATTTTTCTATAATTTGTCTGATTTTGAGTCTCTCTGACTTCATTCTACTTGGAATGTATTGAGGTTCTTAGATGCAAATATTAAAGTTTTTCATCAAACTTACACAGTTTTCAGATATTATTTATTTGAATTTTTTCTGCTTCTTTCTTTCTTCTCATTCTGATAACCCTAATGTGTATAAGTTGATATTGTTATTTGTGTCTCATATTTCTCTGAGGTCTTGATGATATTTTTTTCATTTTTTATCTTATTCATAATGCATAATCTTTAATTATCTATCTTCAAGTGTGTTGATTATTTGCTCATTTCATTTTAAAGCTATTGGTAAGCACCTGTAGTAATTTTTTCATTTTAGTTAGTATACTTGCTATCTTCAGAAATTTTATTTGGTTTCTCTTACTACATAATTTCTATCTTTTGAATGATATTCTATATTTGATGGGACACTCCCATCATACAGTACTTTTGTCATTATGATTTCCTTTAGTTCTCTGAACATATTTTTAAGTCTGCTTTAAAGATTTGCCTGCTAAATCTGACTTACGGACTCCCTCAAAGGCAGTTTCTGCTTCCTCTTTTGTTTCTTGCATGTAAGTCATTTTTTTCTGTTTTTTGCATGTCTTATAATTTTTTGTTGGTAGCTAGAAATTTTTTATAATATTTTTGTAGCAACCCTCAATACTTATCTTGTCTCCCCTATTCTGATTTTTGTTTATTGTTGCTTGGTTACTTATTTGTTTAGTGACTCAGCTATCTTATTTTAATAATATCTGCTTGCCCCACAGCATGAAGCCTCTGATGCTATTCCGCAGAGTGTAGCCTTGGTCATGTGCATAGTCACCCTGAGATGCCAGTGGCTTTAGCAAAGCTCTCTCGAGTATCTCTTTCCATGATCTTTCTGTTAAGACTTCTGTCACTGTTATCACTCCAAGCTATTAGGCTCCACTAATTACCAGCTAATTGCTCTATTGTTTTAGACAACATTCTAGACATAAATTAATCTGCAGTCTGATATAATTAAATTTTGGCTTCTTTACACAGGTAGTTTTGCACAGGTAGTCTTTGAAGTTTCTTCTGACACCAAGAGGGCTCTTATATCTCTCTTTCCCTGGTTCTCTCAGGCAAACTAGCTGGCCTACAGTTTATCTTGTCGCTTTCATGGGCCTACCAGCCTCCTCTCAATTGCTTACCAAAATCTCCATTGCTTCTGAGAGCACGCTTAGGCTTAAACTTTCAAAATAAAATCAATTCCCTTGGGAAAAACTTCAAAACTGTTTATTCTTATAGCCTGTCTCTCCTCGTATACATACTCTCTCAACCACTGCTCCACAGCTGGAACAGTTATCTGCTTCTCTCAGATTGGCACCCATGCATTACCAAAAGGATGGGCACTGAATGGGATCAGTAGCCTTCAGTCTTCTCAACTTGCCTCTCTTGACCTTCACTCTACAAGCAAGCTAGGGCACAGGCAACCAGTATTCTGAGCCTATCATACCAGGCATACAGCTTCCTTCCTATAAGTGGAGGCTAGGTGGATGAAGAGAGCATCTGACCTCTCAACCATGTCCATGTGGAGTTTATCTTCTGTCACATAGAGCTGTAGCACAGATGAGCAATGCTGGCAGGAAGGTGGGGGAAAAGAGAGCCCATACCTTTGTAACCCCTACCTGAAGTAGAGCTTCTGTCGTGATGAGCTGAAGGAAGGAGGAAGGAGCAGGCAATGGTTGCTGTGTCATAGACTTACTTCTTTACTCAGATTTCATAGCTTTTCTTGAATAAATATGTATTTATTTGCTGTATGCTCTTAGGACAATTTTCAGAAATTTTAAGTGGTTTTGTTTTTTATATAATTGGTTTTGTTATACAAAAAGAAAGCCACTTTTCACCAGGGACCAGATTTGTAAAACTCCTCATGACCCCATTTCCGAGGTTGGATCCTTAGATGCTACCTATAGTTTTATTTTGACTCTTTTTTGAACTTAATATAAATGTCATCTTAACACACGCATTATTTGGGGGCTGGCTTCTTTCATTCACACCAGATGGTTAAGATTTATTCAGGTTGTTACTGACAAATCTCAATTATTTATTTTTCCCTGCTGTATAGTATATGCCATTCTATAAATTTTAATTTATTTAGCCAAGCTTTGGTTAATTTATATCTGCCATGGTTTTACACTTTCATCCTGAAGCATATAAGCATGCATTTCTGTGGTATATGCCCTGAAGTATTACAATGTTTTTCTATTATATCATTTAAGAATATTCAGTTCTACTTTAGGAAAAAAAGAAAAACAAATAAGAATTTTAAAAGTTTGTGAAACATATTAGACCTACACAAAGTAAAGAGAAATGTGTGCTAAACATATGTAGAAAAAGTTGGAAGACCAAGTAGGTGCTAAATATTCATAAGGCATCTGAGGCCCCAAATACTCATGAGGCATATAAGGCACACAATATTTATGCTACACTAAATATTCAGGATACACATGAGGAGTCCAATATTCATGAGGTCTTAACCCACTTCCCATTGGTGGCACCCATTAAGGTCCCACACTTGCTCTATCTTTTCTGTGCCCCAAGAAACAGATAAACTCCATGTTAGCTCATCAGGCTAATTGGGTAAGCTCCAACTGTGTAGAGGTATGTTTGCCTCTACATTTTCCCAATGAGCAAGTGTGTGTTCAGTTCAGGTGCCTTCCCTCTGCTGGGCCTCCTTGCCCAGACTCAGCTCTGGTTCTTGTAATTGAACCATTAACAAGAGTAGTGTGGGAGGTGGAGAAAGAGAGAGAGAGAACAAGAGAGACAGAGACAGAGAAAGAGAGAAAAAGCAAGAGTGAGGGAGACTGACGAACACATAAACATTGTATAATACAGGAATAAGGAAGTTCAGCACTTCCATCTCGTTTGTGCCCCGTATTTCCCCTTACTTAAACTGATGTTAAACTGGGTCAATAAACCATATGGATTTAAGCATTTCAATTTGGCCTGTGAATTATTGTGTTTCATGAGTTTGGGGATAGAATGCCTGATAGTGTACTTGGAGCCTCCTATTGCATCAAGAGTTTCCTCCATGACAAAAAAGATTGCTGGGTCACAGGATACATGTATCTTCAACTTTAATAGATGATGTCAAAATTATTTTCCAGTATTTGTTCCAGCTCACACTTTAACCTACAAGATAAAAATGTTTCTGTTGATCCCATTCTTGTCAACACCTGCCATCATCAGAATTGTTCATTTCAGCTATGTTGGCAAAAGCAAGAGACATCTCATCATGCTTTTAAGTTGAATTTTTCAGAGAACTTATGAAGTTAAGCACTTCTTTATATGTTAATATTGGCCATCTGAATTTCCTCTTCTGTGAAATGCCTGTTCAAAGCCTTTGCCATTTTCTATTGGAGTTTCTGTTGTTTTGCTCTAAATATGTAAAAAAAGTTATTTTTATATCCTGACAAATCCTTTATCAGTTAATACATTTACAATATCTTTTTCCATTCTATTTTCTCCTCTCTTAATGGAGTCATTCATGTATAGATGTTCCTAATTTCAATGTAATCATGTAATCACATTTGAATCTTTTTTCTTTAGGATAATGCTTATTGTGTACTTTTTAAGTAATAATTTAGTAATGACGAGAATATGAAAATATTTTTTCTTTGTAGCTTATAAGTTTTATTGTTTTGCCCTTTACACTTAGATCATCAGTCTTTCTGAAATTGACATTTATGTATGGCGAGAAATTGAGATCAAATTCATTTCTTTGTTTTTCAATCAAGTGTTTAAATTGTTCCAGCAACATTTATTGAAGAGATCTTTTCCCCACCATTCTGTACCGTAAATGAATCAAGGAGTCATTTATGAATGTAATTAACTTCTGCTACATTATCTATTTCTCTATTAATATAACAGTGTCTTAGTTGCTGTAACTTCTTAAGATGTCTTATATCTAATATACCAAATCTTTCTATCTTATTTTATTCTTAAAAAAAAACACCTTGATAATCTTAGCCATTTTCATTTTCATATACATATGTGCATATGTCTAAAAACTATTTGGATTTTGATTAGGATTTAACTGAAGTCTTAAAGGACTTTGTAGATAATTCATGTTTTTAACAGTCTTTCAATCGATGCTTATTGCACATCCCTCCATTTAGCTGTTCATTAATTTTGTCATAATATTCCACAATTATTTAAGTAGAAATGTCATAACATCCCTTGTTAGATTTGACCCTAGACACTTGTTTTCATGAAAACTAGCCCAAATAGAATCTTTTTAAAAGTTGTATTTTCACAGTGTTAATGCTGTTAAATAGAATAATCAAATTTTTGGCCCGGCGCGGTGGCTCACGCCTGTAATCCCAGCACTTTGGGAGGCCAAGGCGGGCGGATCATGAGGTCAGGAGACCATCCTGGCTAACACGGTGAAACCCTGTCTCTACTAAAAATACAAAAAATTAGCCGGGCGTGGTAGCCGGCGCCTGTAGTCCCAGCTACTCCGGAGGCTGAGGCAGGAGAATGGCGGGAACCTGGGAGGCGGAGCTTGCAGTGAGCTGAGATCACGCCAGGGCACTCCAGCCTGGGCGACAGAGCGAGACGACTCCGTCCCAAAAAAAAAAAAGAAAAATCAAGTTTTTATATTGATTTTTAATCCAGTAATGTTGATAGATTTTGAATTCTTTTTATTATTTCTAATAATTTATAGGTAAATTATTTGGATGGTCTACATATATGATTGAATAAGTCATGAAAAATGACGGCTTCATTTGTTTATTTATAATTCTTTTGTCTTATACTGTTCTTTATTGCCTTAGTGCACATGCTGGGATATCAGGTGAAATATTAAGTAGAAGTAGTGATATTAGAATCCTTCCACTGCTCTCAATTTAAAAAAAAAAATTCAACTTTTCACCATTAAGAATGACATATGTTGTGGTTTTGTAGACATCTTTCATCAGATTAAGAATATCACTGTTTCTCGTTTGCTATGAGTTTTCATTATGGGGTTAGATGTTAAATTCTTTGAGTATTTTCTTCTGATCTATTAATATGATCATATACTTTTCTTCTCTAATATATTGTTAGTGTGATGAATTACACTGATTAATTTTTAAGGATAAATAATCTGGCATTACTAAAATAAATCCAACTTGATCATTATTGTATTTTTTCTATATATTGCTGGATTCAATTTGCCAAATATATGTAATTTAGAATTTTTTTTCTATCTATGTATTTTTACTAAAATGGATCTGTAATTTTTATTCTTCATATTCTTGCTAACCTAATATGATGTGTTGGTTACTACACCCTTTTTTGTATTCACTGAAATTGTTTATATAAGAGTAAAGTTATTTTTACCCTAAAATATTTGAAAAAAATTCTCCGTTAAAGCCACTTAGGCTTGGTGTTCACTCTATATTACTATACCTGTGAAATAATGTAATTCTTTATATAGTCAGTATTCATATAGACTTACCCACAATTCCACAATCTTTTACCCCAAATCCCTGGGTTTCAGAATTTCAATTATTTTGGCACTTGAAAGGTAATATTGCTACATAAACTTTGTACTATTTATCACCTCCAGTGGGGTCTACACACCTCATATGCATGCACATTAATATCTCTGCAGAGAAAGATATGTCTATTTATTTAAAGTGGAATAAATAGAAACTACAAATAGCCTCAAGTCAGTTCAGGTCAGTTTTACCATCAAGTAATTTCAGACCAGGTCTTGCTGTTATTGAAGCTTTCTAGGTTTGGAATTATGGCTGAAAGATTGGGAACAGACCTTACCTTACAGCTTACACAGTGACTGGTTTCCAGAAGAATCTCAACAAATGCTGTTGATGAACTGATTTGTCAGCAAGGAGATTTTTACATAACGTTTTCTTTCTAGTCAAATGTTGGGATTTTAGGGTACTATTATGATAATGCTACAAGTCCATCCATCTGGCTGACAGACAACTTCATAACCAAAATGTTTATGCTGATAAATTGCAACAATGAGATTGTAGAGCTTGGTTAACACCCCACAGGTGCAGAGTGGAAGAGGAACGTGAACTCAGAATCTCAGACTTTGTGTGATCTTACTTTAAACACATTCTGACTCCTAGAGTGGGAAGAAAATATTACAACTGGATGAAAACAGGAGATTCAAACCAGAAAATTAAGGGCAAATGGCAGTAAAGGAGCAACAACAATAAAAAGCTTCCTCATGGATGAATGATATGGGTGAACATCTTGAAAAGGCCATTTGAAGTGGTGAAAAATCAGTGTCTACTTTTCCTGAATGAAGATATATAAATCTGTTTCAGCCAGAAGGCTGCACAACCTCATGGATTTTATAAAGAAATAAATTATTTTCAACATGGACCCAACATTTTTTATAGCAATTATACCATTATTCACATTGCTCTCCTGGGATGATTCAACATACATGCATTTTAAAATACAGCTTTACAGAACTTCATCTCATAAATCTCTGAAAAAAATTCCCTCAGGTGTTATAACAAGAAGAGCCTTACTCTCTTAATGGTTTCAAGTTTCCAGACACTAAAGGGAAACGGACTGAGAAGTTAAATCTATCCTTGATAAACCTACCTATACTCACAACATCAAATAATACTAGAAGGTTAAAGTGATTACAGTCTTTTAAGACAATCTCAAAAAGAGACCTAAACAAATTTTTGCTGCCTTACTCAGGAGTTCATTAATTATATGTTAATTACTTAAACTACTTAGAGCTGTTAAAAGCAGAGAAATTTTATTTCTTTTTCAAAAAAGTAGATTTCAGAAAAAAAAAAATCAAAGGATAAAATCACCCAGTGCTTAGATTGACATGTGGAAATGCTGCTTTCATGCATTCCATTGTCCGTGGGAGAATAGATTGCTATGATGTTTTAGGAATTTAGTCTGCCAATATCAGTACAATTAAAAATAAAATTTGACACAGCAATACCACTTTTTGGAAATCTATCCTATAGAAACAAAAGCACTCATGCATGAGGATTTGTGCACCTGGTTTTTACTCTTTGAATATTTATTGAGTACCTATTCTGTGCCAATCACAAATGACAGACAGGGCCCTCGTCTTACAGTACTTATATTCTAAGGGAGAAAAACTGAAAAATAAACATGTAAAGAAAAATAGTAAGCAGAGATAAATGCTGTAGAGTGACTCTAAATGGGGTATTGTGATAACTTGTAACTTTAGAGTAGGTAGTCAAGAAAGGGCACCTCTGAGCAATAGGTGACATTTATCCTGAGAATGTACCAGTAAGAATCCAGCCTTGGAAAAATCACAGTGGGATTTATACTTGCAAAAGGCTGTTAACAACCTGAATTTTAGCAACAAGTTAAATAATGTTATATTCATGCTATGGAATATGACACAGCTATTAAAATAATGTCTAACTGCCATCTCCAAGTTAAACATGCCTAAAATTTGACTTCTGGTCTCTCTCCTGGAAACACCTACTCATTTTGCAGTCTGCCTTATCTAAGCTACAGCAACTCTATTCCTCGAGTTTGGGGGCTAAAAGCCTTGGTATCACCCTTGGCTCTCCATTTTGTCTTATAACCATTTCTGGTCCCTCAGTATATTGAGGACTCAATCTTGAAAATACAACTAGAATTCTATCACTTTATACCACACCCACTTCCACTTGCCTGTACCTGCACCTTTCACCTGGATTATTACAATGGCCTTCTAACTGGCCTTCTCTTATGCACTTGACATCCTTCAGTCTATTCTCAGCAAGGCAGCCAGATGTTAGTCCTTGGATCAAAATCATTCATTCTATTTTAGAGTAAAATCCAAAGTTTTAACAAAGAACTTTAAGGTCCTACATGGACTGACGCTGACATTCCTCTAGCTTTTCCTCTTTCTACAATCTCCCTCATCATCTTGTTCCAGCAGAGCTGGGCAACTTGCCATTCTTTGAGCACACAAGGACAAGGACGACCCTGTTTCAGGAATGTAGTACTTAACTCTTTCCTTTCCCTAAATGTGACTGACTCTTCACACAAAAATCCTCAATGGCTACACTAACTAAAATGCAACCTCCTAATATTTCTAATCCCCCTTTCCTATTGTGTCCGGAATTGGTTCCTTCCAGTGGGTTCTTGGTCTTGCTGACTTCAAGAATGAAGCCGCCCACCTCGTGGTGAGTGTTACAGCCGTTAAAGGTGGCACAGACCCAAACAGTGAGCAGCAGCAAGATTACTGTGAAGTGCGAAACAACAAAGCTTCGAGCAGGTTGCCACTGCTGGCTAGGGTGACCAGCTTTTATTCCCTTATTTGTCCCCACCCACATCCTCTTGATTGGTCCATTTTACAGAGCGTTGGTTGGTCCATTTTACAGAGTGCTGATTGGTGCATTTACAATCCTTTAGCTAGACACAGAGTGCTGATTGCTGCATTTTTACAGAGTGCTGATTGGTGCATTTACAATCCTTTAGCCAGACAGAAAAGTTTTCCAAGTCCCCACTCAACCCAGGAAGTCCAGTTGGCTTCACTTCTCACTATCTTGCTTTCTCACTTAATGTGTCTAATAATATCATGCATTTTACTCAATGATATTATCTTTTTTTTTTTTCCTTTTCGTGGAGAACGGGGTCTCGCTATATTATCCAGGCAGGTCTCGAACTCCTGAGCTCAAGCTATCCTCCCGCCTCTGCCTCCCTGAGAGCTGGGATTACAGGCGTGAGCCACCGCGCCCGGCCTCAATGATATTATCTATTGTCTCTCTCCTCATCATTAGAATATAACTTCCATGAAGGCCAGAGTTTTGTTCACTTTGTATTCCCTGTGCATAGAACAGTGTCTGATGAAAGATAATCACTGCATAAGCATTTGTCTAATCCATGAATAATTGTTTTAGAGACACTCATAAAAGTAAGTTGATATATGTGTGTATATGTATGAATGTATAGATTGGTGTGGGAGAATACAAATCAAACAGTTCATATTGGTTCAGTCAAGGGAGTAGAGTTAGAGACAATGAGGCAGTTATTACGGTTTTTCTTTAAGCATCTCTGAGTTGATTGACTGGTTACTATAAGGGATTACATTTGTGACTTTTGGAAAATATTATAGCTAAATTTTATATAAAGTATATTAATGTTAGCATGAAATATACTTAAAACTCTCAAATTTCAAGATTTTTTCACATTTTTATCATTACTATATTTCAGTTGGAAATGTATGAATATTCAGGCTTGGTAGCTGTTTATGCAATAAAAGATCTAGAAATTTCAGGAGATTCCAAGCTTCCCAGAGCCAAAAGCTG
>NW_012122932.1:7669222-7673159 GCF_000951035.1 Colobus angolensis palliatus
AAAAAATAAAAAATAAAAAATAAAAAAAAACATAAATGAACTTTGAGCATATCAGCCCACACCCAGAGATATTTTTTCATACTCTAATTAATTCTGGCATTATACAATCATTTAAGAAGCCAGATAACCAGTGGCTATCTAATCCTTCCTTTCAAGTGAAGCAGTGTACAGAAACATCAACAAATAAACATAAAGAGCTAAAGGATGTGGGGGTGTGAACAATAGCCTCCCTCGCCTTCTCCCAGGTAGCTTCTGAGAGATTTGAATGGAAGTTTTAGGGGGTCCACAGAACTAGAATATTTATAAACCATATGTGGGCAGGGTGAAGAGCAGAGCAGTCTGTTAACTTTTGAATAAAGCTGAAGGAATGTTTGAAAGAAATGAGACAAGATAACTGTCTTCAATTATTTTAAAGAAGCAAGTTGACTTTTCTGTGAAGCTCCAGAGAGCATCAGTAAGATTAGTGAAGGGCTGGTTTAAGAAGGCAATTTATTTGATATTAGGAAAACTTAACTGTCTGGAAACTATAGTTGGCCAATAGTGAAATGAACTGCCAACTGTAACAACAGACCTCCCGTCGCTGGAGAAATTCACAAGGAGACAAAGCCTACATAACCAATGACAGAAGTGTAACATATGGCATTATTTACCTGGTGAGAGATTGCATTATTGAGATGCCTTCTAATTCTTGGGTTCCAGGAGTTAATGTATCAGGACTCTTTTGGATTCAAATGACAGAACCTCTGCTTTTGCTTAAGCTTGCACAATTGACAACACAAAATTAGATCCTATCTCCAGATGTGGTACAATTCAAGAGCTTAAGCTTTTATCTCTTCTCTCCCTTTCTTGGACTTTACTTTTCTTTTCTTTTCTTTTTTTTGAGATGAAGTCTCACTCTGTTGCCCAGGCTGAAGTGCAGTGGCACGATTTCCACGTACTACAACCTCCACCTCCCAGGTTCAGGCGATTCTCCTGAGTAGCTAAGATTACAGGCATGCACCACCACACTTGGCTAATTTTGGAGATGGGTTTTCACCATGTTTTCCAGGCTTGTCTTAAACTGACCTCAGGTGAGCCAACTGCCTCGGCCTCCCAAAGTGCTGAGATTACAGACGTGAGCCACCACACCCAGCCCTTTTTTGCCTTAAGCCTCAGGCAGACTCATTTCACATGCCAACGAAGACTCTCAGAAATCCCATTATCTTCCTACCTAGAAATACAATCTACCAACTGGTTCTGCCAACCACAGTTTTCACTAATCACAGTTTTAAAATATTCAGAAAAAAAAACATAAAAAATAATAATATGACAATTAAAATACCAATAAAATACAGTATAACAATTATTTGCATAGTATTTATATTATATTTGGGACTATAGCCTAGAGATGATTTAAAGTATATAGGAGGGAGGGTATAAGTTATATGAAAATACCACACTATTTTTTATAAGGGACTTGAGCATCTGTGGATTTTTGGTATCTTTGGGAGTCCTGTAATCAATCCTTCTGCAGACGAAGGAGAATTGTACTCAAGAGAATTCTCTTTCTCAATGTCTTAAGCAAAAGTCCAGCGCAAAACTCTGTCTTACTTTTGATCATGCACCTATCCTTGAACAGTCTCAACATACAAGAAAGTAGGACCTACTGATTAGCCATCTTGGTACAGGAATCCATTTCTACCACAAATGAGATGGGATTATATGAATAACAATCCACCAGATGAGGATGGAACAGTCCCCCAAAGGAAAAACATGCTGAGTAGAGAAAAAGGAATATGTGTCCATTATATTCTGAGAAAGGCACAAAAAAATAAGATTTGATTTTTATATACATCTGATTATTCAGGTGAATTTAGAAGGAGCTACAAAGGTTATAGTCATTTTTTTGTAGATTACAACCAAGAAAGTACTGAGTTTCTTCACAAGTTTTGGCTTAGAGAGGCTTTCCAGAATTAAAGAAGAAAATCAGGCTGTTTTCACCATTGCACTGAAATGGGATGGTACTAGGATAAGGAGATGTGTGCTGTCACTGAATATGTTTCTATAACAGATGGGAATAGCTTTTTCTTGAAATAGCTACTGATGTAGGGAAGTTAAGATTAGCTAGGGCAATGGTTTTCCATTTGTAGGAATTTGTATTACGGTAATCAACCAACCAGAAGGAACTGTTAGTCATCCTTTCCCTGTTTAGAGGCAGAGCTTTGCAAACGAAAGAGAACAATGTACATGTAGGCTATATGCGTGCGTGCGTGTGTGTGTGTGTGTGTATTTCTCTCCTATGTATATGCAGACATTTATAGACTATGCATAAAGTGAGTCCACGTATTTCTGACAAAAAAAGCAACATAATGTGTAAGAGCAAAGTTTGGGAACCATTCTGTCTGAGTTGAAATCCTGCCTCCATCACTTACTAGCTTTGTAACCTTATGCAAAATATTTAACTTTTCTATACGTTGTTTTTTCTCATCTGTTATTAATAATAGCAACAAACCCATAAAATTGCTTATTGAATTAAATTAGTAGATAATGATAAACATTTAGAAGAGTGCCTGGAACATCATGAATGCACAATAAAAACTGCAATCATTATTATCACTGTTCACTAACTTCCTGTGTCATTCTGTTGAAATCACTTACCCTCTCTGGGCCTCAGTTTCTGCTCCTCAGCAGCCATGTTGTATTCCCAGGAGCTACTTTTCCACAGAGTTTTAACATATGCTATGTTACATTTTGTTCAAGGCATTTTTAAACTTATGATTCTCCTCATGTTCATGTCAAACAGGCAAAACATTATGCTGTATTTGTTAAAAACAACAAAAATAAATTTAAAAAATAGGTTAACATGCAAGGACATTGAACTAACAATAAATCATTTAAGTTAAAAATTTCATATATACAATGGTTGGAAACAAACATCACTCCATAAACATATATTTTCTTAAAAGAGAAAAAATCAGAAATTGGGCAGTTAATTTTTTGAAATGAATTATGTCCTTATCAAGTAGTGCTTGAGACATGAATGGTAAACACATTCAAAAAGCAAGATAGGAAGAAAATGAAAACCAATTATGTAATATCGCTTAGTGAGGTAAATTCATCATCATTCACTAATGGTCATTTGAATGTCTGGAAATAGTAAGATATGAACTTATTCTGGGCCCAGCTACTTTAGAGAGAAATAATTAAAAAATAAAAGTTGAGGCTTTCCAGAAGTAAAATTTCTGTGTACATCGCCAAGTTTGCATCTTTCTTCCCACAAAGATGATTTGCTGGATATGAATGGAAACTTTCCCTTTTGGAATCCCCCATCTGTCACTGTATAAATTGGGTTCAGAGAAAGTAATTTGGATGCTGCAAAAAGATTTCAGTAACACAGGTAGGCTAGGCAGTAGAACAAGGCAATGCTCAGAAACCAAGGCCCAGTTTCAGGAAACGAGCCTTTTAAGGGAAGAATGGGCAGAGAAACATAGCAAATGTATTAATTCAGAATCAAATTATCTCCAAATAAAACACACACACACACGTATGTCATGGATTTTCAAGAGGTGTCAGTTACTCTTCAATGGGCTGGTAATGCTTTTTTAACTCTTATGATGCAATTTAATATAGCCTAACAGATATAGTCAAGAAAGGAGGGTTAGGTAGGAAACAGAAAAACAGATAATGATGGATATGCATGATGCAGAAATAGCTTAGCTCATTTGACGGCCTTAGCAGATGATCAAAACATATTCTGGTGAGATTTCTTGCCTCCATTTGAACTTAGATGTGTTGGGATGATAAATCTGGTAGGAATTTTAGAGGACATGTAGTTTAATCTTTCATCTCTTGCCTGAATCCCTTTTATGATATTCTCCCAAAGCAGTCCTAGAATACACTCAGTGGTATTTTCCAGAACAGTCCATTGCAATATTATGCAGTATAGACTGAGAAAGTT
>NW_012122932.1:7673209-7716850 GCF_000951035.1 Colobus angolensis palliatus
TTTTTTTTTGAGATGGAGTCTTGCTCTGCCGCCAGGCTGCAGTGCAGTGGCACAATCTTGGCTCACTGCAATCTCCACCTCCCAGATTCAAATGATTCTCCTGCCTCAGCCTCCCGAGTAGCTGGGACTACAGGCGCCTGCCACCACGCCGGCTAATTTTTTGTATTTTTAGTAGATACAGGGTTTCACCATGTTGGCCAGGATGGTCTCAATCTTTTGACCTCGTGATCCACCTGCCTTGGCCTCCCAAAGTGCTGGGATTACAGGCGTGAGCCACCACACCTGGCCTAGACTGAGAAAGTTCTTTTTTAAGTAGAGTATAATTGATCTCCTAGTAACTTCTACCTATCAATCCTAGATTGATCTCTTTAGATCTTTTCTATAATTACTAAAATACACTTATTATTCAACAACTCTTCCACATATAAGACACTTTTAAAACCTGTATAGAGGATATGACAATGAAAAAAAAAAATAACCCCTCCCCTGAAGCTGCTTACGGAGACAAAAGACAGGAAAAAATTAGTTTCAGCACTGATCAGATTTATGGTACAAGCTACAAGGGAGATGTAGGCAAGATTTCATTGTGTCCGTGGAGAGAGGAATCACTTCTTAGGGTATATGGAGAACATTTCTTGGAAGCAAGGAAATGGGCAGTGGTATCACAGGAGGATTCAACAGCATAATCAGGGAAAAAATAAAATTGAGAGGCTATGGATTTTGATGCTTCCTGGACTTCTAGCTCATACATTGAGGTAAATAACCCTGAATATATTCTGTCACTGTATATATCCAGATTTTGACATATGGGCATGTCATGAACTTTCATACTGTGTTTCAGTAATGAATGGACTTTAACTGGCCACTTCTCTGCAAGTGTGTGTCTGTGTGTGTCTGTGTGTGTGTGTGTGTGTCTATGGTGTGAGGTCTTGCTAAACTGGCAAAGGTGAGGTTTCTCATCTTCTCAGTAATTCCTGGATGAACCATAACTTCACCTGGAGGAGAACGAAATGAAAAAGACTCAGACAGGTAGAGCTTTGGCAAGTGATATTTTACCCTTGACTAATAGGGAACTACTTACCCTATGACCAATTCTAGGTGATAGAAATTCAGTGGTGCCCACTTCAGGGAAACTAGGCAAGCCTCCAGGAGGGGCCACCTGTGTTGCTTTCCTTTCTACAAGGAACTAGCCAGCCACTTTAGAGGACTAGAAGCTTGTATTTTAAACATGTCAACAACTGTTATGCCTTTTGTATTTTCTGTAATTATTGCTTTTTTGTTCTCTGAGTATTAAAGTTCTTTTGAAAATGTCAGCCTGTCTCAGCTGAGCAAAGGAAAACAAGAAAAATTGTTTCAATTCATGCATTTGCAGTTTTTAAGGAGGAATGAGGCTCCTTCCCTGTTTTATGGGGCCCAGTGTAGTGGAGATTATAATAATCTAATGGAGAAGGTGCCAGAAAAGGAGATATTTAGGAGAAAGAAGTCAGGTTCCTTAACCAACCACCCTCTTCACATAAACAGTTTACTGGACTCTGATTTTTACCATTATGAAAGTTTCTATGTATTTTTAAATATTTTCATCTTTTTTATTTATTTCTTTTTCTTTTATACTTAGTCCTGCAGGGAAAAAAAAGTGTTTTTGTTAAGCAAAAAGGCCAGTGCATTGTAAATAAATAAATAAATAAATTGACATTGTAAATAAATTGACAAATAGGCACAAGGCAGAAAATCAAAACGAACCATAATTCTATCACTTGAACATTGATAACTTCTGGGTCTAGTTTTAGCTGATGCTTCCTTCTACATTTTTAAAAATTTTATAATTGTATAGATATTTTTCATGTGTATACTAAATGAATATACATTTTGAATGTATATGCTAAATACATATACATTTTAACATGTATAGTAAATGCATATACTGTTTAATGTATATATTAAATGCATATACATTGTTTATGTATCTACTAGATGTACATACATTGTTTAATGTATACACATTAAATATTATGTATTTAATACCATCTCAATTCTTAGGCATTTAACTTGGTTCCTTTCTTATACATTTAATATGATATCTCAATAACTAGATTTTATTTTTATTAGAGAGAAGGAGGGGTGGGAAGAGGACAATCATAAGTAAAATCCTTTTCTGTTCATTTAAACCTTTTATTGCAGCTTCTGGGCCCCCTCCAAGCATACAGAGGTGACCAAGCTTTTCCTATAAAGGCCTGACGGTCCTAAAGCCCTGACCACATCCACCTTTGCTTTGTTTCTGACATGGCTGGTCCTCACAGCCTCCCTGAGGGTGACAATCACAGGGACTCATTAGCCAGGCTCTATCCCTCCACCCTGGACAAATGACTGCTCTATTTCTCCAGTAGCTGCCAGGAGGGCTGGTGAAACAACCCAGAAATACGGGGAGTTAACTTCCAAAGGATAACCTTCTACAGTGGGAGACTTGAGACAGACAGGGGGCCAGCAGATACACTACTCACTCTTCCTCTACTTTCCAGACTGTTCTGAGGCACTCAATTATGTTTTTCTCCCACTCTCAGTCACAGGTTAGCATGTGAAGTATGTGTCAGCACATATGCTGTTCTTCAGGCCCTATTGTCTAGCAAACCCAGGCTAAGACACACATAGTATGTCATTTAATCACATGACAATCTGAACAACAATCCTGTGAGATAGATATATTTCATGTTTATAAATATGAAGTGGATTCTTGCTCCTTGGAGGTTAAGTGGCTTGCACAAGCAAGCCAAAACTAGACCCAGTCACTTGACACAATGAATTTCCAGGACACTAAGCTGTTTTTAACATTGTATGCTTCCAGTTAGGCTTTATAAGCCTTCAGAGTGAAAAAGAAAGTTTGTTTATTCTTTCCTCCCAGCCTCATCCCATGCCGACAAAGGGCTCAGAACCCGGGTCTGCTCATTCAGTCACCATGGACACGAAAGGACTTGGTATGAAAGCCAATTAGGTCCCATCTGATGTCAGCCTGACTTCTGGACCAAAAATCCAACCTATCTTCAGCTCTCTTCAGAGATATTGCTCCATTGTCATTTAGACACTTACAGCCAAGCCTTTCCATCTGGGACTGGTAGAGAAGGGAAGCATGTTTCAGAGGTCGGCTTCCTGTTTTAGGATCGGGGTGCAGTAAGAGTATTAGTTTCTAGTCTTAACTCTAATACTTATTAGCTGGGTAACCTCTCAAGCCTCAGTTTTCTTTCCTATAAAACGGACATAATCTTTGTGGTAGGCAGTACCCTGCCCATGTGTTCTTGAGTCTTACCAAATAGTTCCCGGATACTCCTGTGGCTTCCTGTATCTCTCTTCCTGAGAGTATTCTCTGCACATGGCAGCATGCAAGGTATACTGAAAGTGCCAGAGAATTCATGACTCACAAGCAACTGCAACCAATGGGGGACAGGAATTGGTGGATGAGTCTCACTCTTATTGCCCAGGCTGGAGTTCAATGGTGCCATTTCAGCTCACTGCAATCTCTGCCTCCTGGGTTCAAGCAATTCTCCTGCCTCAGCCTCCCAAGTAGCTGGGATTACAGGCACATGCCACCACGCCTGGATAATTTTGTATTTTTAGTAGAGATACGGCTTTCATGATGTTGATCAGGCTGGTCTCGAACTCATGACCTCAAGTGATCCACCTGCCTCAGCCTCCCAAAGTGCTGGGATTGCAGGCGTGAGCCACTGTGCCCGGTCTATCTCAGGTATTTTCAATTCTGAGATGCATTCTACACAGTCTCTCAGAGGGTCTCAGAGGGTCTTCCCCAGAGGACTGAGCCCCATTTGCCCACACTAATGAGGTACTCATTTAAAAGCCCCTTCTTAGCTTACCACCCTTTCTTGTCTCACTCTCCCATCCCCTCACTGGGATTTCTGGGACGAACTTCCACATAGATCCATTTGCACACAATATTTGCCACTGGCCCTGCTTGGCAATAAACCCATCTTGCCTATCCCAGAAAATGGTTTTTAAAATAATAAAGAGGGAAGTCATAAGCTACCCTGTTAAACTCCAGAAGTGCCAGGGCTATTTTCCTCACTACTCAATACCCAGTACTCAGTACAATACCTGGCACATAGCAAGTTTTCACTGCAATTTGGTAAATGAATAAATAAATGAATAGATGAATTTGACCTTAGCTACTGATGCTCATAAAGAATTTATACTAAGATATTTGACAAAGTTGACATGCTCTAATGATATCAAAAGTTAATTCCCTCTCTTTTGTTCATTTCCTCTTTTCTGGGTAATTTTGGAGTGGCTGAACAGGGCCCAGGGTCTCTAGAACCCTTTCTTGCTTCACGTCCTGCATCCCTTCTCCCTGAGAACCCCAAACTCTAAGATGTTTTTAAATACACATCACTGTCAATTTTCTGCTTTGAATTGCTTTACCATCTGTACTCACCTTTTGAAGTAAAAATATCAATTAGCAACTACAGCAAAACGCAGTCACATTGCTGCCAATCAATGCCTTATGGGGTTTCCATGGTTTAAAAAATTTGCTAATAGACTCCAGAGCTTTTTCCCCATCCTTCCCCAAGATGTGGAGCCAAGTGGGTGGCTGCTAATATGCCAGGGGAAAGAAAGAAAATAAATAAAAGAAGAAAATTTCTATCAAGTATTTCGAAGAAATGCAAAGTTCAGTTGATTATTTCATGTGACTTGGTTTTCCAGTGACATCTAAAAGTGGTCACAATTATAGCTGGAGTAAGAGTTCCATGGCCTGTGGAAAAATGAGAGACTACCTTTCAGAGCGCACACCTGCCATTCCCTAGTTTGAGGTCATTCTCCCCCTCCCCAAAATAACAAGAAAAATGTTCCTCCCCAGAAAGCAGGGGTGCTTTCCTCTGGATTTCTCAGATGGAGACCCTCTGAGATCTCCATTCTTCTTAATCATGTGTGCCTCATCCTGTTTTCATTGTTTTATATTTTAGGGACTGCATATCTATTGAACACAGATTCTCTACTAGTTATATCTTTTTCAGGGTCTCAGTAAGATGAGTAAGTTGAACAAATTTAATCACTAGAGTTTCTTAACTGGAAAATTCTGTGGTCCTAGTAATTTTTGTGGTAGTTATTGACCAGGAGCATGGGTGTTTCTTCTACATTGTTTTTTTCCAGGGTCTAACACATTTCACCATATCATATTTCCTTCACCTAAGATGTGCACCAACAAAGAAATTCAGTAAATGCTTGTGGAATGGATGAATGCATAATGAGAGGATGGAGGGTTGGATGCATCTACCTTCAAAAGGAGTGGACTTCTTACACTGTAATTGTTTGTGATAATAAATAATGTTGGCATAGTCCAGAGGGGAATTTCAATAACTTAAATATATAAAACCCAGGACCTTAACCTACATGTTTTTAGTTTTCTATAATCTATATAATTAATTCATTCATAAATTCAAATTCCATGAATTTCAGTTATTTTCTCTTTCATTCACTTATTCATTCATGATTTATTTAACTCACTCAGTTAACATTTATTGAGCACTAACTATATGACATTCCTTCCCCAAATTAGCTTACTTCTTAAATGGTTTACATCTTAAATCAGAAAGAAAAAGAATAACAAAATTTAAAATTCACTGGAAAAAAATAATAATCAGTCAGATTTCATATTATTCAAAGTGGTCTTTCTTACATTAGTAAGCCAACCTATATCAACCAAGATACTAATCAATAATCATTACCTACAAAAAACATTTTTAAAAAATAGATATTGTGAACCAGGAGCAAGGAGTATATAGCAGAAAATGTTAGGTAAGGCTAGCAAAGTGTTCTTTAAAAAAAAATTTAAATTTGTATAGGTTTAAGGTATTATATAAGTATAATTTAATTCTTTTTTTAAATTATACTTTAAGTTCTGGGATACATGTGCAGAACGTGCAGGCTTGTTACATAGTTGTATGTGTGTCATGGTGGTTTGCTGTACCCATCAACCCATCATTTACATCAAGTATTTCTCCTAATGCCATCACTCCCCTTGCCCCCCTCCACCCCCAGACAGGCCTCAGGGTGTGACGTTACTCTCCCTGTGTCCATGTGTTCTCATTGTTCAACTCCCACTTATGAGTGAGAACATACAGTGTTTGGGTTTTTGCTCCTATATTAGTTTGCTGAGAATGATGGGGTCCAGCTTCATCCATGCCCCTGCAAAGGACATGAACTCCTTTTTTATGGCTGCATAGTATTCCATAGTGTATATGTGCCGCATTTTCTTAATCCAGTCTATCATTGATAGGCATTTGGGTTGGTTCCAAGTCTTTGCTATTGTGAACAGTGCTGCAATAAACATACATATGCATGTGTCTTTATGGTAGCATGATTTATAATCCTTTGGGTATATACCAAGTAATGGGATTGCTGGGTCAAGTGGTATTTCTGGTTCTAGATCCTTGAGGAATTGCCACACTGTCTTCCATAACAGTTGAACTAATTTACACTCCCACCAACAGTGTAAAAGCATTCCTATTTCTCCACATCCTCTCCAGCATCTGTTGTTTCCTGACTGTTTAATGATCACCATTCTAACTGACATGAGATGATATCTCATTGTGGTTTTGATTTGCATTTCTCTAATGACCAGTGATGATGAGCATTTTTTATATGTTTGTTGGTCATATAAATGTCTTCTTTTGAGAAATGTCTGTTCATGTCCTTTGCCCACTTTTTGATGTTTTTTTTTTTCCTCATAAATTTGTTTAAGTTCCTTGTAGATTCTGGATATTACCCCTTTGTCAGATGGATATACTGCAAAAATTGTCTCCCACTCTGGAGGCTGCCTGTTCACTCTGATGATAGTTTCTTTTGCTGTGCAGAAGCTCTTTAGTTTAATTAGATCCCATTTGTCAATACTGGCATTTGTTGAGATTGCCTTTGGTGTCTTCATCATGAAATCTTTGCTCATGCCTATGTCCTGAATGATATTACCTAGGTTTTATTCTAGGATTTTTATGGTTTTAGGTCTCACATTTAAGTCTTTAATTCATCGTAAGTTAATTTTTATATAAAGTGTAAGGAAGGGGTCCAGATTCAGTTATCTGCATATGGCTAGCCAGTTTTCCCAACACCATTTATTAAATAGGGAATACTCTCCCCATTGCTTGTTTTTGTCAGGTTTGCTGAAGATCAGATGGTTGTAGATGTGTGGAGTTATGTCTAAGGCCTGTTTTCTGTTCCATTGGTCTATGTATCTGTCTTGGTACCAGTACCATGACGTTTTGGTTACTGTAGCTTTGTAGCATAGTTTGAAGTCAGGTAGTGTGATGCCTTCAGCTTTGTTCTTTTTGCTAAGGATTGTCTTGGATATATGGCTCTTTTTTGGTTACATATGAAATTTAAAGTAGTTTTTTCTAATTCTGTAAAGAAAGTCAATGGTAGCTTGATGGGGATAGCATTGAATCTATAAATTACTTTGGGCAGTATGGCCATTTTCACGATATTGATTCTTCCTATCTTCGAACATGGAATGTTCTTCCATTTGTTTTTGATCTCTCTCATTTCCATCAGCAGTGGTCTGTAGTTCTCCTTGACAAGATCCTTCACATCCCTAGTAAGTTGTATCCCTAGTTATTTCATTCTTTTTGTAGGAATTGTGAATGGGAGTTCACTCATGATTTAGCTCTCTGTTTATCTATTATTGGTGTATAGGAATGCTTGTGATTTTTGCACATTGATTTTGTATCCTGAGACTTTGCTGAAGTTGTTTATCAGCTTAAGGAAATTCGGGGCTGAGACGATGGGGTTTTCTAAATAAACAATCAGGCTCTGTGCAAACACAGACAATTTGACTTCCTCTCTTCCTATCTGAATATGCTTAATTTCTTTCTCTTGACTGATTGTCCTGGCCAGAACTTCCAATGTTATGTTAAATAGGAGTGGTGAGAGAGGGCATCCTTGTCTTGTGCCGGTTTTCAAAGGGAATGCTTCCAGCTTTTGCCCATTCAGTATGATATTGTCTGTGGGTTTGCCATAAATAGCTCTTATTATTTTCAGATACGTTCCATCAATACTTAGTTTATTGAGAGTTTTTAACATGAAGGGGTGCTGAATTTCATCAAAGGCCTTTTCTGCATCTATTGAGATAATCATGTGGTTTTGTCATTGGATCTGTTTATATGATGGATTACATTTATTGATTTCCGTATGTTGAATCAGCCTTATATCCCGGGGATGAAGTAGACTTGATTGTGGTGGATAAGCTATTTGATGTGCTACTGGATTTGGTTTGCCAGTATTTTATTGACTTTTGCATCAATATTGGCCTGCAACATTGGCCAGGGATATTGGCCTGCAATTTTCTTTTTTTGTTGTGTCTCTGCCAGGTTTTGGTATCAGGATGATGCTGGCCTCATAAAATGAGTTAGTGAGGAGTCTCTCCTCTTTCGTTGTCTGGAATAGTTTCAGAAAAAAAAATGGTACCAGCTCCTCTCTGTACTTCTGGTAGAATTTGGCTGTTATTCTATCTGGTCCTGGGCCCTTTTTGGTTAGTAGGCCATTAATTATTGCCTCAATTTCAGAACTTGTTATTGGTCTATTCAGGGATTCGACTTCTTCCTGGTTTAGCCTTGGGACGGTGTATGTGTCCAGGAATTTATCCATTTCTTCTAGATTTTCTAGTTTATTTGCATAGAGGTGTTTACAGTATTCTCTGATGGTAGTTTGTATTTCTGTGGAATCAGTGGTGATATCCCTTTTATCATTTTTTATTGTGTCTATTTGATTATTCTCTCTTTTCTTCTGTATTATTCTGGCTAGGGATTTATCTATTTTGTTAATCTTTTCAAAAAACTGGCTCCTGGATTCATTGCGTTTTTGAAGGGTTTTTTGTGTCTTTATCTCCTTCAATTCTGCTCTGATCTTGGTTATTTCTTGCCTTCTGCTAGCTTTTGAATTGGTGTGCTCTTGCTTTTCTAGTTCTTTTAGTTGTGATGTTAGAGTGTCGATTTTAGATCTTTCCTGCTTTCTCCTGTGGTCATTTAGTGCTATAAATTTCCCTCTAAACACTGCATTAGCTGTGTCCCAGAGATTCTGGTACATTGTGTTTTTGTTCTCATTGGTTTCAATGAACTTATTTCTATCTGCCTTAATTTCGTTATTTACCCAATAATCATTCAGGAGCAGGTTGTTCTGTTTCCATGTAGTTGTGCAGTTTTGAGTGAGTTTCTTAATCTTGAGTTCTAATTTGATTACACTGTGGTCTGAGAGACTGTCATGATTTTCGTTCTTTGGCATTTGCTGAGGAGTGTTTTACTTCCAATTATGTGGTCGATTTTAGAATAAGTGTGATGTGATGCTGAGAAGAATGTATATTCTGTTGATTTAGGGTAGAGAGCTCAATAGATGTCTATTAGGTCTGCTAGGTCCAGAGCTGAGTTAAAGTCCTAAATATCCTTGTTAATTTTCTGTCTCGTTGATCTGTCTAATATTGACAGTGTGGTGTTAATGTCTCCCACTATTGTTGTGTGGGAGTCTAAGTCTCTTTGTAGGTCTTTAAGAACTTGCTTTATGAATCTGGACACTCCTGTAAGTGGGTGCATATATATTTAGGATAGTTAGCTCTTCTTGTTGCATTGATCCCTTTACCATTATGTAATGCACTTCTTTGTCTGTTTTAATCTTTGTCAGCTTAAAGTCTGTTTTATCAGAGACTAGGATTGCAACCCCTGCTTTTTTTCTTTCTATTTGCTTGGTAAACATTCCTCCACCCCTTTATTTTGAGCCTATGTGTGCCTTTGCATGTGAGCTGGGTCTCCTGAATTCAGCACACTGATGGCTCTTGACTCTTCATCCAATTTACCACTTTGTGCCTTTTAATTGGGGCATTTAGCCCATTTATATTTAAGGTTAATATTGTTATTGTGAAGTTGTTCCTGTCATTATGATGCTAGCAGTTTATTTTGCACATTAGTTGATGCAGTTTCTTCATAATTTCGATGGCTCTTACATTTGGTATGTGTTTGCAGTGGCTGGTACCAGTTTTTCTTTTCCATATTTAGTGCTTCATTCAGGAATTCTTGTAAGGCAGGCCTCAGGGGGACAAAATCTCTCAGCATTTGCTTGTCCATAAAGGATTTTATTTCTCCTTCTCTTATTAAGCTTAGTTTGGCTGGATATGAAATACTGGGTTGAAAATTCTTTTCTTTAAGAATGTTGAATATTGCCCCCTACTCTCTTCTGGCTTGTAGGGTTTCTGCAAAGAGATCCACTGTTAGTCTGATGGGCTTTTCTTTGTGGGTAACCAGACCTTTCTCTCTGGCTACCCTTAACATTTTTTCCTTCATTTTAACCTTGGTGAATCTGAGAATTATGTGTCTTAGGGTTGCTCTTCTCAAGGAGTATCTTAGTGGCCTTCTCTGTATTTTCTGAATTTGAATGTCGGCCTGTCTTGCAAATTTGGGGAAGTTCTCCTGGATAATATACTGAAGAGTGTTTTGCAACTTGGCTCCATTCTCCCTATCACTTTCAGGTACACCAATCAAATGTAGGTTTGGTCTTTTCACGTAGTCCCGTATTTCTTGGAGGCTTTGTTCATTCTTTTACATTCTTTTTTCTCTAATCTTGTCTTCACACTTTATTTTATTAAGTTGATATTCAATCTCTGACATCCTTTCTTCTGCTTGATCAATTTAATTATTGATACTTGTGTATGCTTCACAAAGTTCTCATGACGTGTTTTTCAGCTCCATCAGGTCGTTTATGTTCTTCTCTAAACTGGTTATTCTAGTTAGCAATTCCTCTAACCTTTTTTCAAGGTTCTTAGTTTTCTTGCATTGGATTAGAACATGCTCCTTTAGTTCAGAGGAGTTTGTTATCACCCACCTTCTGAAGCCTACTTTGGTCAATTCATCAAACTCATTCTCTGTCCAGCTTTGCTCCCTTACTGGTGAGGAGTTGTTATCCTTTGGAGAAGAGGCATTCTGGTTTTTGGAATTTTCAGCCTTTTTGTGCTGGTTTTTCCTCATCTTCGTGGATTTATCTACCTTTAGTCTTTAGTGCTGGTGACATTTGGATGGGGATTTTGTGTGGATGTCCTCTTTGTTAAGGTTGATGCTATTCCTTTTGTTTTTTAGTTTTCCTTCTAACAGTCAGGCACCTCTGCTGCAGGTTTGCTGGAGGTCCACTCCAGACCCTATTTGCCTGGGTATCACCAGCGGAGGGTGCAGAACAGCAAAGATTGCTGCCTATTTCTTCTGGAAGCTTCGTCCCAGAGGGTCATCCACCAGATGCCAGATGTATGAGGTGTCTGTCAACCCCTGCTGGGAGGTGTCTCCAAGTCAGGAGGCACAGGTGTCAGGGACCCACTTGAGGAGACGGTCTGTCCCTTGGCAGAGATTGAATGCTGTGCTGGGAGATCGTCTGCTCTCTCCAGAGCTGGCAGGTAGGGACGTTTAAGTCTGCTGAAGCTGCACCCTCAGCTGCCCCTTCCCCCAGGTGCTCTGTCGCAGGGAGATGGGAGTTTTATCTATAAGCCCCTGACTGAAGCTGCTACCTTTCTTTCAGAGATGCTCTGCTCAGACAGGAGGAATCTAGAGAGGTAACCTGGCTATAGTGGCTTTGTGGTGCTGCCACTGTAATTTAATTCTTAGAAGCATTGAATGATTACATGAACCTACTCAGAGAGATATTCTAACACAGACTGAATGATGGCTCACAAAGGGTGCTCTAGGTTAGTTGACCTTAGGAATGTTGAGGTCAGTAAAGTTTTTAAGAGGCTAATGAAATATGTTGATCCTTTCCTAAGAAAAATCACTATACATACATACCAATAGAGTTGTGCTTATAATTTCAGTTCAGTTGATATATCCTCTGATTTCCAGTCATTAACCCTAGATTAAGCATGTCTATGCTGGAAAGATTTTTGCACTTGGGGTTATATTTTTAGGTCCTCAGAAGTGTGATAGTCCACATTTGACCACCCCACATTTCCTCTACCTAAGATGCACTTATTTATTCCCTCCATTTTCAAATTAATGCTTCTAAAATTGGGATGAGTTTACCAATCAATGTGTACATTTAAGGCAGTTAATTTTTTGTTTGTTTTCTAAAAAGCTTTTATTAAATCAATGGTGAAGTCTCACAATCAATAGCATCTTTGATGTAAGAAAACACAGTGAAGCATTTATTGGATGATGCATTTGTCATTGCTAAAAATAAGAGTAAAAACAAGATGTTTGCCTTCAAAGAGTTTCCAATTAAACAAAAATCTAGACCAATATTTGTGAAATAAGAGTAATATCTAATAACACACCCGTGCAAATAATCATATGTTAGCTGGGCATTTTTCAGAAGAAGGAGGCATCAGTACAGGTCAGAAAAATAAAATAAAATAAAAAGAAGTTGAGATGGAGCTTGTAATTGGAGCTGGCGAGAGGTGAGTTTAAGTATTCTAAAATATTCAGTCCAATGAGGTAGTTGTGTGATTGAGACAAATAGGTTTTTAAATCTGTCAGCAATTTATTTTAGCTGTTGTAGGTGAGTTATTCAAATTATCGTTGAACTTATAAAAATGATAGCGTGGAAAAGGATATCGAAAATCTTTTCTGCATTCTATGTTGAAGCTAGAATTTGTTTTTCATGCAGGTGTATTCTTTGTTTTGGGATATCACTGTAATAAATCATTTAGTCATAGCTATTTCTGGCAAGCATCTACCCATTGTTCTCAGAAAACACTGAGACAATGACATATTCTAAATGCTTCAGGCCAAGCATTCTGAATATAAAAACATCATTTGTGAGGCATACAGCTGTACCCCTGAAAAGTTTATTATATTTTCACTGACGACCACATCCTTCACTCCTGAACTCCCCCCTCCAAAAAAAAAAAGAGAGGGATATTTGAGTCTAGAATCAGAGTTGAGAAGACTAGATTGGGGTCTCTAATCCATACGGGCCAACTGGCGCCTGTGGACTGGAGCTGATAAATGAGAGATGACTATCATAGGACCTTCCATGGGAGTCACAGTTATTCAATTTTACAGCAACTCTTTCCAATAATCAGTTTCATTTCTCCTTCATCTCTGTACTATAATGTCTCTATGTCTAGCTATTGCAAACTAACAGAAGGCCTCTGTCACGGCCTGGGTCAAAGGAAACTACAAAGAGTGGCAGCAGTATGAAGAAATGTTCTTAAGCTGTAAGAAGAGACTGATGACATCTAGAGAAGTGGTTGATAAACAGCAACCAGGGAAAGTAGATAAATTCCCAAAAGAGGCCCCAAAATACACATGGAGAGAAATTTATTCACATTCATGAAGGATGGGGTTTATTCAAAATTAGTGAAGTACTAAAGAGAAACATGACTCTGAAAGCCTCTGGGCTTGGAAACAGTAAATATATGTGTGCCTTTGTTTGGAGCAAGGGTCCTTAGGTTCTAAGTATTCTGCAACATAAGATTGTTTTATAAACTATTTAACTAGACATTAAGGATGGCAGGAATAGGACAGACAAAAAAAAAGGAAGGAGTTTTACAGAAAAAAAATACGATTTTTTTTCTACATACATAATTTAAATATACTAAGGAAAACATTTTAGAACGTCAGCTACATGTTTGGTAATAGATTATATATAATTAGACTTTAAGACACACTATTTTATGCTTCTTGAAAATCATTGGCTCTTTGTTCCAGTGCTGCCCCAGGCAGCTTATTCTTTGAGGAAGGTTGCAAAGCCCTGAGCACCTGGATAATTAAGAGCCATTTATCATTTTAGGATTCTACAGTATTAAAACATGTCAAGTATTAAAAGTGGAATACATCCTAAGGAAATAAATATATACACATATATATACACACACACACATATATACACACACACATACACATATATACACATACACGTACAAACATTTATATACAGATATAAATGTGGATGAATAAAAATGTTCATCTTAGGCTTATATATTACAGCAAAAAACTGAACACTGAAAACAACCTAATTGAAAACCACTTAATATCTAATGTACAGAATTCCTTTATTAAATTACATTGTATCCATATGATGAAATATAGAACAACCATTAAAAATTACACTATATCAAAATGTTAACAGAAACTATCACTAATAACAAGAATGATAATAGTTCTGGATATTGTGGCTTCTTTTCTATTTTCTTTCTTTTTTACTGATCTATTTCTGCATTTTCTAACATAGTCATGTTTAACTGTTGTAGCAGGCAAAGCAATAGAAGTTGTTAAAAGTGGGTAGGGAAGAATATTTGTGATCATGGAAAAACAATTCTAAGTGAAAAAGGAGGGTATAAGAGTATTTGCAGGACAATGTCATCTAAAATGTAGATATGTACAGAAAAAAGTATTTAAAAGGAATGTGATGTGGTAAAATGTTGATAGGTAATTATATTTATTATATTTTTCTTTCTATTTTCTTCTATTTTTCAAGTTTTCTGCACTAAACATGAGGGTTTTGTTTTTGTTTTTTTTTTTTCAGAACCAAGGGGTACTAATGCCATTATCAGGGCATTTCTATTTTAACAAACAGCCCTGTCTAAGGATTGGTTAAACTTTTCCGGCCATTCCCTTTAGCACCCTTTGCAAAGATTCCAAAAATGTCAGCCATAATTTAAGGAAACCGCACCCTCTGTGGCCCACTGAGAGGTCTAATTTAGGCTTTGTGAAATGGCCCCTGTAGTGGTGTGATCCCATCTGGTATGTGTGCACATGTACATATATATGCACACACACACATATATATCACATACACACACACATAAAATGACAAATGCTATCTTGATTCTTCCAATAAGTTTTTAGATTTTCAGCCAACTTAGCAGAAAGAAGCACTGGAATCTGTTAATACTTATTGTCTCCAAGATCAATACTAAATGAGAATAAAATATAAGACTACACAGACCAGAGGCAAAAATAGTAGTATTGGCCAAATTTAGCAAAGTTTGACTTATGGGTATGGAACTTTAAAATGATCAATTTTAATATGCATGTGGCTAATTCCCAGAGTGAATGCCACTACTGCTCCAGTCAGCTTGGTATGCTCCGTACTTTCCTTAGCTTTCGCGGCTCTCTTGACCAAAATAGTCTCCTTCTTGTTTCTCTTTACCATGAGAGCCCAACCATTTGTCAAGGTTGCCAAAACAACCCTGAGGGTATCAACTGGAAGAGTCCCATGTAGAAATTGATGGGACACTTCATGGTGAACTTTGAGGTCAACTTGATGAAGCACTTTTTACCAAGTTGTAGGCAAGTTCAGGGACACTAACAAGAAATAGTGTAGTATCTCAAGACTAGTAACAGGAGGAGACTTATGGAGCAGGTCCAGGGTTTGTGGGATCTGATGTCTATTCATTTACTCACATTACTTCTCTGTTTCAGAAAAAAGGATACAAAATTCCAAATACAAAATTAATAATGCAAATGAATGCTTTCAAATGAGAAAATACATTATAGTAACATAAGTTTAGATAAAACTACCACAAATACTATAAAATCTAAAAACATATATAGACATATTAATTGCTTAATGAAGTACTATAACGCTTTTGCCCTACATTTTTGGCTACATACTCTGATTACCTCCTCAAATGACAGTGGTTTGCTTCGTAAGTTGTTTTTGGTAATGTCATGCATATTTTAACAATTTAAATCAAAATTGGGAAAACTTGAAGTTTCTTTTTAGGATTAACTTTAATTTTGTAACTTGTTTTAGGTAATGTCACATAAATGTTCAGAATTATTTTGAAAGCTGAGAAAATATTTACCACTTTTCTTTTTACACGTGTCCTATAAAAATTTGGAAGAATTTTTCACAGATTAGCTTCTGGCGCTGCATATTTCAAATGTTACTTTTCCACCAGGACCCAGGTCCTTTTGGGTCAGGCTCTGAAGTACATGTGGCAATTCAGTCTCTGGTGATGCATTTCCATGTGGTGATGCCAGGTGAACTAGTAGAGTGGATCATTAAAGTGACTGCAAATCGTGTAAAATTATATCCCAAGTTGAGACTTAGTATCTAAGTAACTAAGTATATTCAATGCAAGTTCCCCTGAGTCAGATCCTCTAATTTCCCACTGGAGAAATACTGCATATTATCAGATACAAAGGGAAATGTGACAAAAAAAAAAAGTTAGAGTAGAAGGAGATATCAGTCTCATTCAATATGAATTGTAATATCTGTATTAGTTTTCTGTGGCTGCCTAACAAATTACCACCAACTTGGAAGCTTAAAACAATACCTATTTATTAGCTCACAGTTCCATAAATCAGAAACCCAGTACCATGTGGCTGGGTTCTCTGCTCAGGGCATGAGAAGACCGAACTCACAGTGCCAGGCTGATTCCCCACCTAAAGCTCTAGGAGAAATCTGCTTTCAAGTTTATTCAGTTTGTTGGCCAAATGCAGTTCCTTGCAGCTATAGGACTAAGGGCTTCGTTTCCTTGATGGCTGTCAACTTGGAGCCTCTGTTACCTTTTTAAAGTTGCCTGCATTATTTCTCAACACTCTCCATCTCCAAGCCAGCTGTGGAACATCGTCTTTCTCATGCTTCAGATTCCTCTGACCTTCTCTTCTGCCCCCAGTCGGAGAAAGCTCTCCACTTCTAAGAGCTCATGTGATTAGATAAGCCTACTAAGATAATCTCCCTATCTTAAAATAAACTGTGACATATAACATAGCATCATCATATCTCATCATAGTCACAGGTTCTGGGAAATAGGGCATGAAATCTTGGGGATCACTTTTAGAATCCTGCCTACTACAAGACTTTATTTTAGCAAAGTATCCAAGCAACATATGACCATATCAGCACATTGCTAGGGTCCCTTCCAGGGTTTAGGAGGCATCTGTGCAATGAAGGATATGGAATTTCAAGGCTAAGTCCATGTTTGAGCTTTGATAGCTCTACCCATTCAGGGGCAAGAGGGGAGAGCAGTTATTGGAACCCCCAAATATACCAGTATGGAGCTGTGCTGTAGGGAGGGATGCAGCCAATCTGTAGTGACCTAGCATGAAGGGAATCATGGGAATAAATATTCCAGTCTCCCTCTCCTGGGATCTCTTCTTGACGCCTTCCATTTGCCAAACTCACTGTAAGCCAGAAAACAAAGGAGCTCATTGACATGACCCAGGCCTTACAGTTTCCCTGTCCACATAGCAGAGTGGAGAAGCCAGAAAATCAATCTGGAGAGGCAAAATGAAACTGTTCAGCCCATTGAGCAATCCCTTTCTCCAGTCCTTTTGTGCTTATTGACTGATGCTATTGTGTTGGCATTTATTTTACCCTGCCATTTAGTATCTAAATTATTGTGTTGGTGTATTGTGGCATCCCCTCCCCCAGATTGCAAATTGCATGATGGAGAAAACATAACTTTTACTTTAATTTTATAATCCTCAATACAAAGAATGTTATTCAGTTGGCCTTTACCATCTCTGTGTCTGACCTCTCTCTGGAGATCTAGACTAGAATATCTTAATGACCAAAACATCTTCAAATCTCACATGTCCACAACTCTTCTCTCTTTTATTCCTATTTTTGTAAATGACACTATCACCTCTCAGTCCCAAAGCAAATAACTTTGATAATACTGACACTCCTCTACATTACCCCAATAAATCTCATTCAATCTTTTGTCAGGTTTTCTAAGGGTTTATCAATATCATTTCTGTCTACTCTTTTCTCTGTCATGTAACTTACAGCTCTGTCCAAATCTCGATCAGCTTTCTGTTATACTATTTACTACTATAGCCTACTAAGTAGTTTCCCACTTGCAATCCCTCACTTTTTAAATCCAATTGTGGTTCTGGCACTGGAATTATGAGTCTACAATACAAATGGGATTATATCAAAACATTTTTGGATGGGTCCAGTGCCAATAAAATAAAATCAAGTTTCCTTGGCTTGGCATTCAAGGACTCCTGCAATCTGGCTCGATTCCATCTTGCCAGCTTCATCCATCCTGATTTTCCTCCAGATATCTTATGTCACTTGATTTCTCCTAATGTACACTCACACTTCCCAGCATCTCTAACTACAAGGGACTTCTAACTTATCTTTACTGGTGTGCTGGTACTGATTTGTAATGTTTACCCATTTCCATGCTGTAAATAGTCTCGTTATGGCTAATTTCAAGCTACCAATTTGATGTCATTGGACAAAGAGTTGGGAAGAGACATGCACATTCCATTCTCATAAACCAGCTCTACCATATCACTGTCTGTTTTGCCTGCTTCTAGAAATTCTACACGTCCTTCAAATGTCAGATCCAGTGATTCCATCTTCTAGAAGACTCCTATGATTCTACCTTTTATGCTAACTCTGGACCATTTAGAATCACTCCCTCCCCTGTTCTGTCCTTTCATGAGATATGATTTGAATCTATTTGTAGTACATTTTTTATTCTACCTTAAGTCCTAGACAACACGTTAGCAAACAATAAGGCCCATCTAAAATGCATGATGACTTCCTTTGTAATATATGTTGCTTTGGGTTTCTCAGGTCAGCAGTCTCTGCTTTAGATGCAGAACCACTCTTTTCTATGGTTGTGCTCTTATTACTCTGTGAAAAGATCTATAATACACAACATACACAGCATTGATTTCTTTCATTCTTCTATTCAATGAACAAGAGTCAAAGGGCCATGAGATACCATGAGGTCAGAAGAACACGGCTTTCAGTATCTTGAGATTCTACTGACTCAAGGACTCAGACTCACAGGGATGGGCAAAATGTTATCTCAAACCTAGCCCACAGAAATATATTTTTCCTGAAGTTGTATAGCTCAGGTTACTTCCCTCATTACATCTCATAAAATTTAAAGGGTCTGTGCTTGGAGTTCAACAGACTGAGTTAAAGTCCTGGCTCTACCCTATTCTAGCTAGATGACTTTGGACAAGTTATTGACTCTCAATGCTTCAATTTCCTCATGAGCAACATGGAAGCATTCATATGTAAGTTTAGAGCTATCACACTCATTAAATAAGATAACACTTATAGATTATAATACAGTGACGAGGTCCCTAGTCAGTTCAGTGGTAGTGGTAGTAGTAATTAATATGATAGTGTATTTTATAATCAATATCTGATAATTAATAATTCTTTTAAACTTTTATTTTCAGTATAATTAGCAATTCTAATGAGAAAAATATTCATGTTCTGCTTGTGCCCATTTATTCCATGTCTTTCCTGGCAGCAAGGGGCATCCATGAAGCAGGCATGTGTATCACTTTTGCTATCCTGACCCTTGAGTGTAATTATACAATCTCTGTAGTTAATGTATGGTATCTGCAGTCATTACCATTTGTAGTTTTTAATCTCTCCTTCATCATTCTGGCTGCCTTTGGCTATATATTAGATAGCTTTGCTTTGCCCACATAGCTATCTTCTTTTCGCTAAGAAGCATTATTCACGCATTTACAATCAATTCTCAAAATCTCAGCTGTGTTATTTGACTTCATCATATTTCCTCTCTCTTCCCACTTCATCAGTTATACTTTTATAGAATGGTCACCTTAAACTCACTGAGAGAGGTAGGGCAGATAGAGAAAAAAATCTCTAGTTGGATCAACTAATGATTCAAGTGGGGATAAAACAGGGATCTATTCTTTTAAACCAGTATTTTCTTGCCTTCACACCTCTCCTGGATAAGCTAGGTGGAGGTTCTCCCACCACAGTGAATAGACAGAAGAGTATCCTTCTAAAACATTCCTGATGAAGGTTTATTTTCCTGAGCCAGGAGTGTCCTCAATACACCACTAGCCCTGCTATCAAATTGTTGAAGATAAGTGGTACTGAATCACAACTGCTTTGAAGCCAAAATCATTTTTGACAGACACCTTCTGCTACCGTACAATACCAAGTTAGGTCAGCACTAACAATTCTGCAAACAGGTCAATTCATTTTATTATTTTTTTACATTTCACAACTAGTTTTTTCTCTGGGAGTTCACCAGGGTGTCACATAATTTGATGTTTGTTTTTATTAAAGTGTACTATTGAGGTATTTTTAATTTGCTATACTGGTTGATGGGAAATACTTCCTGGAAAATATTCTAGGCCAATGACTCTCAGCCTTAGCTACATGTTAGAATTAACTGGGGGAGCTTTTGAAAAAAATCCCAGTTTCCAGGCTACATCACAGAGCAACTCAATAAGAATTTCTGGGCTTGAGACCCAGACACCAGTATTTCTTGAAAACAGCTTAAGTAATTCCAGTAGGTTGCCAAGATTGAAAACCACTATTCTAGGCTAAGATGATCATGGCCATAATTTATGAAAGCTGTTCTCAAACATTTTCTACTTGTTTGTTTGTAGCAAGGTCATTCTTCTATCAAATAAAATTGTAAATCAGATGTAACAGGCTCCTCTGCTCTGGAATGTGGGCTGAATTTATTATCTACCTTTTAATTAATAGAATACCATAGAATAACACACAAGTAATAGGATGTCACTTCTGATATTAGGTTACAAAAACACTGTGTTTTCCATCTTGGGTTCTCTTGCTCTCTCTTGGATCACTTACTTCCAGGGAAAGCCAGTGGACATGCCATAAGACAATCTTGTAGAAAGTCCACAGGAATGAGTTGTGAAGTGGGTTTTCCAAGATCTGCCAAATGCCATGTGAGTCAGCTACTTCTCGGAAACAGATCCTACCCAGATCAAACTTTGAAACAACTGCAGCCTCTTGAACAATCTAAAGCCAGAACAGCCCATCTAAGATCCTTCCAATCCCCAATCCATAGAAACTTTGTGAGGCTGCAAAGGGAACAAAGGAGAAAGGAAAGGAGAGAGAGAGAGAAAAAAAAAAGCACGTAGTCACAGCAAAGAAAGAATACAAAAACACTACCTGTCTACATGTCTACAAAAACACTACCTGTCTACATGTCTATCTCATTAGATTTCTAGATTGCAGGTCATTGATAATAAGGCAGGACACAAAATGAGTGCTTAATAATTAAATACATTTTTAAACTTCCTCTTCTCCCTAGGTCTTTTCCTTCATATTTACTCCTGCACTGCATACCCATCTGTGAGCCCTCAGGGTTCTGACACTGACCATGTCTTTGTAGCTTGATCGTATTAAAGCAGAAAAGCAACTCACATTTGTCAACTGTCTCCCAAATGCCAGGAATTTCTCTGTCTTTTCTGTGACACTTCATCTAATTTCCACAAACATCTTCTAAAGTGTCATTATTTCTATCTTATGGATGAGCAAGTTAATATCAAAGCAGTTTAGAAACTTTCCAAAGATCACATAGCTAAGCAGGAAAGTCAAAATTTGAACTCAGAACTACCTAAGCCCACACATATTCTTTAACATATAATGTTTTAATACCTTACAATAGATAACATTAAATTGAAAAATAATAATAACCAGAAGCATTAATTTGTAGGTAACTTGGAGAAACCCTTAGAGTTTGGAAGAATGAGGACTCTGGATACCATCCCATTCCACAGAGGAGAAAACTGAGACCCAGAGAGGGAAAGGGACTTATACAAGTTTCTATAGCTCTTTAATGTCGGATCAGGGTGTTAACAAAGCTCTTCAAGAAGCAGAACCCTTGGCACTGAGGAATAGGAAATTCAGTTTCACATATATCTGGTTTAAGGCCTGCCTCTGCCAATTTATTTATTTAAGAAGTATTTATTGAGCAACTCCTATGTGCTGGTCCTAGTGTGGGTGCTGGAAACTGAACAAAACTGTAAAGACCCAGCTGCAATGGAGGTGACATTCTATTTGGGGAGAATGAATGAGAGATAGAGACATTAAAGTAGATAATTTCAAGGAGTCATAGAAATGTTAAAAAAGCAAAGCAAAGTCATATGAGAGAGTGAAGGGTGAGGCACCTTTGGAAAGCAAGATCAAGGAGGGCCTCTGGGAGGAGGTGATAACTGTGCTGAATCCTGACAGAAAGATGCAGCCAGTCACATACCTGGAGAGGAAGGACTAAAGCAGAGGGCACAGCACATGTAAAGGTCCTAAAGTGAGAATGAGCTTAAATGTGTGAGAAGTAGCCACTCACCGGTTGATTTTCCTTGGGCAAGTTATTACGTTTCTCTGGGCCTCATTTTTCGCATTCCTGAAAATGACAGTAACACTTTCTTTACAAGACTTGGCATACGATAAGCACTCAGTAAATGTTTGTGGAATAAATGACATTGATTCCATTCTTTGTTTATTTCACCCTTTGCACAGGATCATGTCTAAATGGGTTATCCAGGCAATTTTCTATTCCCAGGGTTCTCTTTCCCTTCTACCAATTAAAAAACAAACAAAAACAAATACAAGTTGCATTGACTTAAGTGCCTTACCCAAAGCGGTTGTGGAGGTGCAAAGTTGTGCTCAGCCAGGGCATCTGAATTTCTCTCCCTGCCATTCATCCGACAGTCTGGATTTGCTCCCTGAATATTTGCTGTCTCAACCAGCCTCCCTCCAGATGCACGGCATTAATTCCGAATCAGCTCCCCCTACTTTCCTGTCAGAGGTTGTCATTTGCAGAGTGGGTGATAGAAGGACTGAGTGATGGATGGCAGTCCCTTCAGAGCCCATCAGTTTTATTCTCAAAGCAGACACTGAAAAATGTGAGGCTGGTGCCAAGCCACAGGGCTCAGGGAGAATCTGCTGTCTCCTCACAAAGGCTGAAATAATGAGAATCCTCTGGTCAGTATCATGTAGCAGTCTAAGTAGGACACAATAACCCCAATTACAATGTTAATAACAATAGGTTGCATCAATAGGTTGTTATTCAACAAAGCTAGTATGTCAATAAAACCTTTTTACATCCCTTTAACACATATTAAGCACCCACTGTGTGCCACACAAGCTACCAGGTTCTGAGGTTAGAGAAATAAATAACACAAGCCTTACTTGTGAGACCTACATTTGAAAGAGGAACGTCATGATGTCAGGTAGCACGAGTTTAGAAAACTAAGGCAAAGAAAGCGATTAGGAGGCATAGAACGAGTTGGGGGCTACTTTAAATTGAGCGGGTGTGGTCAGGGAAGACATCCCAGGAGGTGACCCCTGAGCAGAGACCTGACTCCAATGAGGGAGACCTGAGGGAGACCATGAAGGAGCGGACACCTGATTACTATGCAGAAGTCTGAAGAAGAGGGGTCCAGACAGAGGAGGGAGAAACCAGGGCTCCACAGTAGGGGAAAGTAGACATGTCTCTCAAAATAGTCAAGTTTTAGTCATCTCCTACTGTGTCTCCTACCTGGAGAACATTGCTGCCCCATAAAAGGATTTCTCAAGGTTGTTACTATTGACATTTGGGGTAGATAATTCTTCGTTGTGGGGGCTTATTTCTGTGCATCATGGGATGTTTAGCAACATCTCAGACCTCTACCCATCAGATGCCAGTAGCACCCACCTACTTATGACAGCTAAGGTCCCTTTGCCCAGCACCTCTCTGGCCTCCCGCTTCACTGCTTTAACTCTTCGCAGATGCTACCAGCTCTAGGTCATGCATGACAGATCCATCTTGCCAGCTATGCTGTAGACTTCCTGCTATCACTGACCTTGATTGCACATACATGTTATGATACAGGTGAAGGAGGACTTGCAAGAAGCTAATGAGACTAATTAAAGTTTCAGGGCCCCTCTCTTGTATGGGCCCTGTCCACTGCTCTGTTCCTAATTTTGTACTCATAATAATGTTTTTCTTCCTTTATTTTTTATTTGAGATGGAGTTTCACTTTGTTGCCCAGGCTGGAGTGCAATGGCGCGATCTTGACTCACTGCAACCTCCACCTCCCAGGTTCAAGCGATTCTCCTGCCTCAGCCACCCAAGTAGCTGGGATTATAGGCATGCGCTACCATGCCCAGCTAATTTTATATTTTTAGTAGAGACAGGGTTTCTCCATGCTGGTCAGGTGGGTCTCCAACTCCTGACCTCAGGTGATCTACCCGCCTCGGCCTCCCAAAATGTTGGGATTACAGGCATGAGCCACCGTACCTGGCCCCATTTTTTTAAAGTGGATCTCCAAACATGTAAGCTCCAGACCCCACAAAACCTGGCTCCATCTCTGAACATTCATCTGAACACTGTTCATGCAATCTACAGCAAGACTATAATCAGTGTAGTGGGTGTCAGCATTTCACATGCCCTGCTCTCCAACCTAGCTCATGTCACTCACCCCTGATTGCCTTCCTCTTCCTGAAATATGCCATTTTCTTTCCTTTTGATGGTAGTAGTGCAGGGGGACAGGGGAGATACTTGTCTTACTCATTAGAGTATGTTTTGTAAGGGAAAAGTCCTATCTGTCTGGCACTTCTTTGTATCAAGCACAGTGCCTGGTATGTGGAGGGCACTTAATAATTAGTTTTTATTAAATTCATAAAACAGCAAAGCCTAACATGTACTGATTACTAATCAGTGATTTTCAAAGTGTGGTTCCTGGACCAGTAGCAGCAATGGCATTTGCTAACTAGTTAGAAATGCATATTATCAGGCCCTACCATAAACTTACCAAATCAGAAATGCTGGGAAGGGGCCCAAAATTCTGTATTTTCACAAGTCCTCTGGGTGAGTTTAAGGATGCTAGAGTTTGAGAACTATTCTCACAGATAATGGCAGCTTTTTACATATGCTATTCTATATAATCCTCCAAGAGAAATTCTCCAAGGTAAACACCATCATCATTATTATTACTATCTCACAGATTTCGGGACTGAGACTCAGAAAAGTTATCTCACCTCAGGTCAACACAACAAGCAAGTAGAAAAGCCAGGATTTGAATTCTGGAGCATCTGACTTCAAAACCCATCTTCTTTCCACTATAGCACATTTCTTTCTGGAGGGAGTTTCCAAAATAATTTCTGTCAAATCCCTTTTGCAAAACAAGTCAAAGTGCTATGTGACTGTGTGACAGTTTTATTAATAGCAAGAGTAATAACCGCCATCATAATGAATATGTTTGGTCATGTTCCTATTGTGCTCGGTCTGAGAATGGTGATATCCTGATATGCCTTTTTGGGGACCCTTCTGGAAGGGTTAATCCACCTCCCAGAAGCCCTGACTTCCTCCCAGTGAGTCACTCAGGCACAGAGGAGCCCAGGTACGTGGGTGTAATAACACACGCAGAGCAGCAGGCACGCACACACGTGCGCATCCCTACCGGGAGCGAAATGAAAATAGAAATGGAAAGAAAAACTCTTTCCCTTGGTGCCTGTCTCCCCCTGTCACCTGTCATCAATCTTAGAGACCACATTTCTGTGGGCAAATGAGATTCTCTCAATCTATCGCATGTGGCTTTTTGGAACACTGATCGAATGTCTAGCAGTGCACTTTCTGTGAATGCTTTGTGTCCTGTATGGGTTTTACCATCAGGCACTGAAGTCTGTGGTTGGAGAAAGAATAATACGAAGAAAAGCAGAAAAGTAAGATAACTGGCTATTTATATCTGCTCTGTCGGAAGTGGTGACAGGTATAATTACTGAGTAGAAATTACAGGGCTGATTCCAGTGGTGTTCCTCCCGCTGTTTTCGGGAAGATAAAAGATTGAAAGTGTTCCTGACATCTCCTCAAAGAGAGGGTGCTTCGGCATGCACTTCCACTTATTTTCAGATTGATTAAAAGCAATTTCCTGTTGTTCATAGTTGAACTAAGATGCCTTCCCAGTCCCCTTAAATCAGTGAAACCTCTTTGTGGGGGGAGCGCTTTAGTGAGCTCCACTCTCCTTCCATTAGCCCCCTCCCCCCAGAACTTGTGTCCAGGGTCTTTCCTATCAAGAGAAAAAAATACGCTATTAAATAAATACACATGAAAATGTTACTGATTTAATGGACTATGAACCCAGGGGTATTTACAATTAAAAAGCAAAAGAACATAAGGTAAAATCCTATGACATTAAAGCTGCAAGGAGCTTAAAAATGGTCTAACTTGTTCTCAAACTGAACCAATTACCACAATTACCTAATCCCTGTGGACACTAATCTTTCCCCAGAACCCATCCAGGCCCTCATGAGTCAGACTCTCCTGGGGTCACATGTTGGAATTTATAATTTTCTGAAGCCGCCTGTGCCATTTTGGTCACTAGACAGGTTTAGGGAACCCCTTAATTCACAGGTGGAGGAAACAAACAGAGCAGAGAACAGACAAGTGTCAAGAGAGTGGGAGGCACTGGGCTACAAATGTGAGGGGTGCCAAAAAGCCCAGTCATCAGATAAACAAGATTCTAATGCAATCATTTAAAACCATCAAATTTAATGCCAAAAAATCCATGATGAAGAAAATATCAATTTTAAATAAAGAGAGATCAGTAACATTGATTTTTTTTTTCTCATTTCTCAGGCTTCAGTAGGGCTCAGCCTGGCACAGTTACTGATTATTTGCTTTAAATACTGCGTCACAATATTATTTATCTTGATTATCTTGAGGAGTTTTGTTTGGGTGCCACCTTAAATTTTACACCCAAGGAAAGTAAAACCTCACCTTTTATTTGGGCAAATACTGAAATGTAGCAGCTGTGATGACATATACAACCTGCAGAAGTGATTCATTTTAAAGTAGGGAGATTTAACGTTTTTATAAATTACACCTAACTGAAAAATCTGAAGTTTTTTTTTTTTTTTTCCAGTAGGCCCCTTATGACATCAACTGGCTAAAGCTGAGTGGCTGCTGTTCCCTTTGCCACTGGGCAAGGATATTTTGACACTGGCAACACCACCTCTCCTTTGTATGCCCTAACTGGCCTCTGTGGGCATGTGATTTTTGCGATCCCTGATATAGCAGAAGACAAACACATAGGAGCCATGGCAGGATAGTGCTTAGTGCATTGCAGCCATTTATTCAATAGCTACAGATAGGTATGTATGCTTTCAAGAGGATAAGCTCTAATCAGGCAAGGACTCTCTGATATCATGGAACATCATCTCCGTCCCGCTCCTTTCTTCCTGCTCTTGTCCCCACATGCAAGTTCCATCTTACCCTAAGCTCTGAAACCAATATTTTCAAGTGGGGAAATTAAAAACAAGGAAGGTATTTAGCCAATTCTGTTATATACATGGGTTTGTTTCCTTCATTGTACCTGCAAATTTCCAACTCAGTGTCTGAATTTTCTGGAAGTGGAGACTTGCCTTAGACCCTTTTCCTGGCTCCAACTTCCTTTCCCTTTGTTTCTATGCCTGGGTCCTCAGCACTCCAGGTACTGGGTGTTCCTGTCATGTGGATACTGGAAATTTGGCCCTGGCCCTTCAAGCTGTTGCCAGACATGCTTTTGGGATGCAAGGCACCAGTGCTACAACATTTTACAGGACAGAATTGCTCCCTTTGTAGAGATTTTAATCCACAGGGGAGATGAATTAATACACAGGGCCTCACCATAGTGACTCACTGTATTCTCCAATAAACTCTTTTTGCTAACTTCTCTCAGAGGATGCAAACTCAGGTGCTTACAGGGCAGGGCATAGGGCATAGGGCAAATAAATGAAGGAAGCTAAAGGTAAAGTGAAATATGATATTATAGTGTAGAGAAATAAAGTACTTTCACCACTGATGATATTCAAGTTCATATATTTATAAATATGTGGAGACCAACCAATACACATTTGTTGAATTTTGCTTCAGAGTCACCACTGTGAAATCCCTGCCTAGAACCTCACTTCTTGCTATAACTTTGGCTGTGCCTCCCTGACCTTGGTCTGATGGCTCTGCTGACCCCCTCTTGTTACATCTTCCCTACAGCCAGCAGCTGGTTTTTCCCCAAGCAAATCACCTATCCCAATGTCCAGGCAGCCCTAGACCTGACTGTAGATCAAGTCTCCAAGCCAACCAACACCAGCCCCACTGTAGATATCATTAAATTGTGTTGTGCTATGGATGAGTTTGGCAGGATGATGAAGCCATGGACCTAGTCTCATAGCAATATTTCTAACATCTTAATTAAAAGCCATGATTACAATGGAAATCAAACATATTGAAATATAGATTTAAATCTTAAAAATAATAAATTTGAAAATAGTAATATGTGTACAGCCTTATTGATAAGTTCAGTAACAAAGTTTAGTAGTTTGTCTATAACTACATACTGGTAGTGTACTTATAGACATAGACACACTACTATGACATACTGGTATGTCTATAGGTATAAAACCAGTGTGTAGTTATAGACATATTACTGAACCTTGTCATTCATTTCAAAGTAGTTCTAAACATAAAAAAAAGTTGAGATATCTGCAATAACTGCAATATGATATAAAAAATCTGTGATTTCTATTGGTAGAATACTGCCAGTGGTACTAATGCCTGTTGTTTATATTCATAATTGAAGGAAATCTAAATTTCAGTTAGAGATGAATAAAATTAAAGCTGTAATATTGTTGCCATTTCAGTTCATGGGCCCCTGAAATTCTACCTAAGATGCTTTGGAGGTCTGTGGAAAAGAAACTTCGACCTAAAACAATTCCCAAAGTGTACTACAAGGCACTGCAGACCTTCAGAGCCCAAAAAACATCAGGCACAGGGCAATGCTGACTTCAGTTTTCTTTGAATTAGACTAAAGGTGGCCAGCGGGATGTTAAATAAATAACATAGCTACAGCATTCTCATACACTGCTTGTGAGAGTATAGACTGGTAAACCTTGATCATTTGACTTTGTGCTCCAAAAGGCTTCAATGATGCCAAAGGCCCTTTGAGCCAGCAATTCTGCTTCTAGCATTTATTCCAAGAAAACAATGAGATATGTGTGCAAAACTTAAAACACAAAAATGTGCATACCCAGCTGTGCAGGAAATAGTATTCTGTCAATAAAATATGATGTAAATTCATGATTATTGATATAAAAATAGGACAAACATGAAGCAAAAGCAATATGGGGCAAATAAAAATAATTTCGTATGCATATATTTATACAGAAAAAAAAGTGTGGAAGGATATACACTAACTCTTTCCTAGAATCACCAGAAAGGTTCTTTCTGGTGATTTCATGATCCTTTGATCTACTCATTTTCTTGTAATTATTTTTCATATAATGAAAGTAAATAAATAGAAAAAAACGTGGAAGGGAGCATAAATGTTGTCATAATGAGCACTTATTTAACCTGTTTGGGGAGATATTTCCTGAGAAAAACTTCTGTGTATGTATATTCTTATCATTCAAAAACTAGGTGCCAATCATTATTCTAGATACTAAGGATGCAAAATTGAATAAGATAAACAAGGTGCCTTATCTCATGAAATTTACTTTCCAGTGCAGAAGACAGACAATTATCTAAATAGCACATGCATATACAACAATGTATTGGGCAGAGATAAATGCTTTGAAAAAAAAATAAAACAAGTTGAGGCAATAAGGAATAGATGAAGCAAGGAAGATGTCTCTAAGTTGAAGGCCAGGCCTTTCATGGAAGTAAATGTAAGTAGAAAGACAGCAAGAGCCAGCCCTAATTAGATCTGGACTAGGGAGGAGGAAAGCAGATTCAAGATTCTAGGGCAGGAATGAGCTTGGCATATTTGATGAAGAGAAAGAAGATCAGCATGTCTAGAATGCTGTGGGAATGGTAGAAAATGGCACTAGATGACAATTGGAGTAGTCAAGAGCCAAATTAGCTAGGGTCTCGAGACTATGATAAAGAGTTTGGATGTTATTCTGTGTAGTAGATGGAAATATTGCTCAAAATTCTTTGCTCCATCTACAAATTACTCAGATTCATACCCTTGAGAGAACCCCATGGTGGGAGGAAGAGAGAACCTCTTGTATTTGGCTTAGCCATGTGACCTCCCTGGGCCAATGGCCTGTTGGCAGATGACACAACACAGGAGTTTGAAATGTGCTTGTGCAATTGGATTTGCTCTTGGGCTTCTGCCATTGCCATGAGAGGAATACACTTGAGGTGGCCCACTGGCCCCAAAAGAAGGAGAGACATGCCAAGCAGATCTGAATCAAACCTACAGCCTGGAGCCAAGCCCAGTTTAGTCCAATCAAGATCTGCAGAGCTATTCATCCAACTCACAGGCATATGAGTGAGAAGAAATGGGTGTCACTTTAAGTCACTGAACTATGGGGTAGTTTGTTACGCAGCATTATTGCTCCACTAGCTGATTAATGCGAGGAGCAATGGGAAGGTACTAAAGGATATTACGCAGAGCACCAGCAAGATCTGGTTTACATTTTAAAAATTAATTTGGCTGCTGTGTGAAGAATGGGTTGTAAAGGTAAGAGTAGAAATAGGGAGACCAACTGAGAACCCAATATATTTGTCCTGGTAAGAGATGATGACAGTGCAATTTATTGCAATGGCAATGACCAGGAAAGGAGAAACTAAAACAGCAGGACAGGGTCCTTGTTGACAGGTAGCCACTACTGAGTGGAAACGTAACTTTACAAGATAGTTTACTCCACTTACAGACACCTTTAGTTGCCAGTGTCTCCCTCTGGAACTGAGATACCCTTCTTGAAGCTTTCACTCATTAATAGCAGTGTTTCCCATGGAGTCATGAAGAACAAAGTTTCTTCATCATCTGTAAGATTTGCCTCCATATTTGAAAGTAGTTTGGGCTCTAGCTTCCTTCTAAAGCCTTTTCTTCTGAGTTGAACATTCATGTTCCCTTTCATCATTTCTCACATATCCATCCTCCCCTGGGTATGTGTCAGATGGGCCATACTTCTCATATAAGCTTGTAGGTGTTTACATGTCCCAGCACCCATGCACCGCAAAGGCGGGTGCTTATATAACACACCTTGCGATGTCTAGAACTATGCCTTCCACATAGGGGCAGCTAGGTGAATGTTCAATAAATTGAATTAACATATCTGAAGACAGCTATTATGTCATTTCCTAAGTCTATTCATTTCCCATTCACTTGACCTAGGTTGAGAAAGAGACTAGGTTCTCTTTCTCAAAGGAGAAAGTCAAAAAACTGAAACTAAGCTAATATTTCACTTTGAATGAGATGTGAGAACCTAGGTAGAAATTCTAAAAATGTAGTACACTGGAGAAATTTCCCAAAATGAAAAAAGGGGAGGTCAGGATATTTTTCCCCCAATTCCTCTCTTTTCTTTGGTTCTACTGGGAATCGTGTTGCTTTGTTATCTAGCAACACTGAGCCTATCACTGGGCAATTTACAACTATTTCTCATTTGTCACAATTTGTCTAATCAGATCTGATCATGAATAAAATCTGCCCACAATCAACTAACTTCTGTTTGTAATTAGAATCCATCTCCATCAGGGGAAGGGCATTAATAGTCTTGCACCGTGTACACGTTGATTTATTTGTGCTTTTTTTTTTGTCATTTTCTAACATGCTACCCCTCACCACTTTACATGGTTCAATCTGTCTTGATTCCTTTTGACAATATCCTATCTTTTGTTGTGAGTTGCTATCAATCCAGTTGTCTTTGGATGAAATTTGTAGGTCATCTCTTCTCATCTGCTCTGAGCATATCATCTGTGCAAGGTGACTTAGTTTTGTGGTATACCTCTTATGTTTAACATAGCATCTTGCTTCCTTTCTAGCATGCCAACTGCTTTGCCTACTCAAGTCAATGCCATGAACGTTTCTTATTATGCATTGTAGTGTATATGAGTGGTTTTGTGTGTCTATCATTAATTCCCCCTCACTCTGTTAAAATAAATCCTATTCCTTTGTGGATTCCAACCATAAAGTTATGGTTTGGGCTGAAAACCAGGTAGTAAAAAAAAAAAAAAAAAAAAAAAAAAAAGCCTACTATTGCAGCCTCATTTTCTGTTCACAGTGCTTGGTTCAGGATGGGCCCACTACACAAGTAAGATCAGTCTTTTGGGAGTTGTCCAAGTGAAGATGACATAAAAGGTCTTTTCTCTTCTCACCTCTTAAAATAAAGTGATATAAGCGCGGTATTTCCTGTGGCCATATACTTTGCTGTGAGGAAAAGGGCCATCTACAATACAGAGAATACAGCCAATATAGAGAATGCAGCCAACATAAAAGGGCAGAGAAAAGAGGTTCAGGGTCACATAAAGACAACCAATGGAGGGCCGGCCGTGGTGGCTCAAGCCTGTAATCCCAGCACTTTGGGAGGCCAAGACGGGCGGATCATGAGGTCAGGAGATCGAGACCATCCTGGCTAACACGGTGAAACCCCGTCTCTACTAAAAATACAAAAACTAGCCGGGCGAGGTGGCGGGCGCCTGTAGTCCCAGCTACTTGGGAGGCTGAGGCAGGAGAATGGCGTAAAACCCGGGAGGCAGAGCTTGCAGTGAGCTGAGATCCGGCCACTGCACTCCAGTCCGGGCGACAGAGCTAGTAGACATTAAAAAAAAAAAAAAAAAAAAAAGACAACCAATGGAAATAGAAACAGAATAAGAGCATGAAGAGAATGAGAGGCAGAGAAAGGGAAGGGAGGGGGAGAAAAGAGGGAGATAGAATATGAGAGAGGCATTTCAGCCCCTGTTTCCATTCCCTGAGGGTGCAAAGTTGCCTTCTTTGACTGTGTGAGATAGATATACCAGTATTCTTCTTGTAAAGCCCATATTTTCTTTAAGCATATTCAAGTTGAGTTCTTCTCAAAGCTACTTTCATATACAATTATATAATTCATAACCCCACAAAGTTGTAAAAGAATCTTTCATTAAGAAAAAGTCCTTTCCTCTTCCCGCCATCTTGGCTCCTGTGGAGGCCTGCTGGGAACGGGACTTCTAAAAGGAACTATGTCTGGAGGGCTGTGGTCCAAGGCCATTTTTGCCGGCTATAAGCGGGGTCTCCGTAACCAAAGGGAGTGCACAGCTCTTCTTAAAATTGAAGGTGTTTATGCCCGAGATGAAACAGAATTCTATTTGGGCAAGAGATGCGCTTATGTATACAAAGCAAAGAGCAACACAGTGACTGCAGGCGGCAAACCAAATAAAACCAGAGTCATCTGGGGAAAGGTAACTCGGGCCCATGGAAACAGTGGCATGGTTCATGCCAAATTCCGAAGCAATCTTCCTGCTAAGGCCATTGGACACAGAATCCGACCGATGCTGTACCCCTCAAGGATTTAAACTAATGAAAAATCAATAAATAAACGTGGATTTGTGTTCTTATATTTTTGTTAAGTGGATTAAAGCATTTATTACCTTAAAAAAAAGAAAAAAGAAAAAGAAAAAGTCCTTTCACATCTCCTATCTTATTGGACACTCACAACAATCCGCAACTCCTTGGCAGTAAGTTAGTGTAGAGGAAATTGTACCCATTTCACAGATGAAATAACAGAAGTGCAGAAAAATGACTTATTATTTGGTTATACAGTGAGGACAGCACTTCTGATTCTTAGTTTAGTGTTCTGTACAGTGCAGCAGTTTTCTCTCAAACCACACCGCATCCACTCACCACGAAGCAGAGTGAGAGCAGCTGTAGAAACATAGAGGAACATATGGTTCAGTAGCTTGCCTGACACTCAAGAAATTTTATCTAATTGGGGAGATATGATGGATTCAGATACAATGATAACTAAAAATGCAATGATCAGCTTCATGTAGACAGAACTGAAGTAGTTACTAAAGCAGTCCTGGGCTGGGGTCATCAAAAAAGAAGGAGTTCAGATAGGCAGGAAGAGGAAAAGGGCATTCTAGGTGCCAGAAACAACATGGGCAAAAGAGCAGACAGACATGGTGCGCTGTGGGAACACATCTGGCCTGAAGGGAGAGTATTTGCCAATTTTGCCTTCTAACTATAGCTCTAACCCTTCCATTTTTCTCCTCCTCCACTGCCATCACTCTGATCCTTCCATCTTTCACCAGGACTACTGCAGTAACCCCTAGCTATTCTTCCCATATCCTCTCTTGCATTGCAATCCATTTATTGCATTGCAACCTGAGTGATATTTGAAAAAGTCAAATCTGAGTGTCCTTGAAAAAGACCACCACTGAGTGTCCTCTGCTCACCAAGCTCTGCCCACACTGAATGTTTTCCAGGTGATACAAAGCATCCAACCCTCTCTGACCACAGAGAATCTACACTGATTGATTTCTCTGCCTGCAATGTTTCTCTCTCTGTATTCATTTCTTCCTTCATTCATTTATTCAAAGAATAATAATTGAGTGATTTTTTAATGCACCAGAGAGGCAGGGTTAACACAGTCATTAAACACAAGGATTATGAAACCAAATTGCTGTGTTAATAAACCTGGTTCTGTTACTTACCTCCTATGTGACCTTTAGCAAGTTTTTAAGATTCTCTGATTCCATTGTATTATAATTGCACCTACCTCATGTGGTTGAAACTTAAATGAGTATAAAGCAAGGCAGATGTCAACATCGAACATAGAAAGGGCTGTATGAGTGTTTGTCATAAATATTGTAGCTGAATTTTACCTACTTTCAGGATGTTTGGGTAGATGTATGTTCCTTCTCTGAGCCCTAGGACTAGGCTAGGCCAACACTCTCTGAACTCACTCTGTTTCTCATTTATTAAACTCGTTTTACTTTAATCCCTTTTTCTGGTTGGATGATAAATCCCACACAGGCAAGAATCACATCTATATTGCTCACCAGTTTACTTAAATGTTCTAATACAATGGCTGGTTCAGAATAGGAGTTAAATCTATTATTTATTTTTGAGAAAATCAAGGTCAAAATGATAATTTCTGTGAAAGCTATGAAAAATGAGTTGGGATTTCACCTGCATACAATGGTGCTTTTCTGAATTTGGAAAAGATATGGGGACTGCTTCACTTTAGGGAGTTTGATATCCATAGCACTTGCATCTTAAAGGTGATCTTGCCAGCCCTTTGGTAACACCTGAAAAAGCAATGATCCAAACAGTTTCTGAGATGTTTGTCTCCCCCATCTGAGGACATCTGGGTCAACCTGTGACTCCTGTTAATGGGAGGGATATGACAGGGGCCCATTGACACTAAGGCCTTATAAAATATTACAAAAGATATCATGAAAGCCAGGCCAAGGCATTAGGACCTATACACACAGGAAGGGCCAGGTGGATTTTTAAGTGTTAGAGCAAAATAGCCTCACTGTTTCCAGGCAGAGGGCATATCAGCTTAAAAAGTGACACTGAAAGGCATTTAAATGGAACTCAGGGACCATAAATCACCTAGAAGGGAGCAAAGAGAAAGACTCACATTGCTCTCACTCTTATACCCTACAATCAGGATGGAGCCCATTAAACCTCCGACTCAACTGCAGCCATTTCTTGCATGTAATGTGGCCCAGACAAAAGTATCTTCTTGGTGATAGGAGAGTATGTCCCTTGCTATGGACTAATGAAAACTCCATGATTGGAAGCTAATACACCTGCTGTGTTCCCCTCATCTGCTGCACAGCGTTCATTCATTAGACAATAATTTTTCCGCTGCCCCCTAGGCCACATGTGGGTGCTGGAGATGGCATGGTAAGGTCATTCTCCTTGGGAAGGTCATATTATCGTTAGATGATTAGACATGTGAAGGGAGGGAAGCCCAGTTGGTCCTAAGCTATGGCCACAGTAAGGCTCAAAGAAGGTTGGAACAGATCTGACAAATTACTTAAAATCATTGGGATATCTTAATATAAAGTACTGACAAGTTTCCTGGGAAAGAGACATTTGGTTAAATGACAAATAAAGCCTCAGTCAGAAGAGGGGAGTGGGCAATTCTTAATATCATGTGCATCCTCCACCAACTTTGTGTTCTCATCCAGCCCACCGTGGACCCATGCCTGAGTCCTAGGAAGGGAGTGCGGAAATGGTGTGAGTCAAAACTGAAAGAAGAGTGTTCACTAAAAATCTAAGCCTTTGAGACACAGGCAGTATTTCCTTTATACCCATGACACTGAAGTCTTGTAGAAGCCCCCTCCATCTGAGCCATTGCTTGGTTCAGCACATCCAGAGAATCGGTGGTTACAGCCCTTGGGCACCTCCAGGGAGCTGGAGCATCTAAGGTAAGGTACACCGCACAGACTGCTGCAGTGACTTGGGAAAAGGCCTATGAACTGTGCTGTGTTGGTAAATGTGTAACGACTGGCTCTTCTGGAAAAGAAAATGTGTATGTGTATATGTAAAACATAAATTCCGTAAAAGTGTTATATATATTAAGAACACATCTTACAATTTACAATTAATAATAAAATATACAATATCGTTTATAATAAATTCTATATAGCCAGTTAATCCTCACAAAATGCATTTTTTTTATTTTTGTGGAACTTTTGTTTCCGTAACCAACCTATGATTGCAGTCGACAAATGACTGCAGTTCTGAGCTGAATATTAGTCATTATTTTCCTTATGCTAATGAATAAAATGAAAGTGAAACAAGCAAGAAAAAAAGTTAAGAGTAAGAACTTCACTCATTTGTTAATTATTTTTTTAATGAAATGGATCATAGTTTTTGAATATTAGAAGAATATTTCCTCAGATTGTTAAATTTTATTCACCATGTAATAACTCCGTATATGATATACTTATAAGCTTCATTATTGACATTTTCTTTGTGATTTTCTTAAGTCAAGACAATCAGTAAAACAATAAATCAAGCCCTGATTTGTAGAGTTTGCCAGTTTCACACTCCCAACATTGCCAATTTCAAGCTACCAACGTGATGTCACTGGATGTGGTATAGGGAGTAGCAATGCACTGCACACTATTGTATAGTTTAATATCATCATGGAGAAAGAACCAACATATATAACATCAGGGGCATAGATAACAGCAAAATGGAGCAAAATAATTAGGCAATAATGACTTTCAAGTATTTGTATCTTTGTGTTTAGTATATTGATTTGTGAGTATATTAATATTTAATTTTAATATAATATATATTTAAATTATTTAAATATAATATATTTAATTTTAATAATGACTATGCTTAACAATCCCCTTACAAAATTCCTAGAAATGTAACAATCAGCTTCAATACGAACTGGCTCTAGCACACTGCTGATGTGGCAGACATGGAGGTATGCTACTCAGACTCCCTTTCAAAAGAGACTCACTCCTACCTCTGAGGAATGTAGTGTGTCAAAAGCCGTAAGTGTTTGCTTCCGTTTTCAAACTAAGTTATGCTCTTCTTGGGGTGGCTCCCAGCCAATGACTGAGCAATAATGGTACAAGTCTGGTCATTTCTGAACAATGACTCCTCTGATAGGCAATCTTTGCTCCCAAATTCCCCCTTGGACTGACAGAAACTGTCATCAGGTCAGTCTAGTATCTCTTCCTGTCCTCTCGTGTATCTGTCTTTTTTTGCAGTCTTACTCCCAGTGAACCTCTGATACCTCCAACTTTGTCTCATCATCTGCTTCCCAGACAACCCAACCCTCAACAAGCCACTACAGTCAGAGGGGAAATAGCTTCACACAGTATCACAGAAAGTGTGGACCCCAAGTGAGATGACCAAAGTGGGGCAGAGTAAGCGGATGGCACCTCTCAGGTGAAACCTAACTGAACTCATTCATGAGCACAAGGAAATTGCACCACCCCAATGGAGTTTCCAAGACTGAAGTAGAATTTTGCAGGCAGCGGGGAGACCTGAAATACTGAGAATGAGAAATAAGTTAATACCCGTTTTCATTAATATGATTCTATCAGTCCATTCCCAAATAGAATAGCCAGACTGGGAAGGTGCAGGTAATTATACAATGCAATGTGACAACGGCTCTACTGCATGTATGAATTGGTTTCTTTCAAAACAGAAAAGGCTGGCTATTAAATGCTATTAAATTAATAGGAGAGCCAGGGAGAGCCTCACAGAGGAGGTGCTATTTGAGCTGGATCTGAAAGACTGAGTAGGAATTAGACAAGCAGGCAATTCACTGAGAAAACTTGAAGGGGTGTAGATTGGCGCAAGCTCCAAGATATGATTACTGACTCATCACCATTATCTGAATCTTTCCCACGAGCAGATACACAACCCAGTGAAACAGATACACATTTTCCTGACCCTCCCTAAGCACCAGGAATATGTTTGTGGAATAACTCAGGATGGGGGTTGGGGTACAGGTCGGGCAGGCTAAAACCAGCAAAGGGCAATTAAGCCGCTCTTTGTGGAGATCAACCCTAAGACTAGCTGGATGGCCTTTTTGACATGTTTTCTGATTTTGCTATAGTAAAAAATTCTCCAGGCTATAAATCTAAGGAGCTGTATTCCAGACCTTGGCCTAAGTCTGTCTCCCCACCTACAAAACAGGCTTGATGATTCATGTCTCCCTTAATTCAACAGAGACTTTTCATTAAGTTTCATTTTATTCCTTTATCATTGAGAAGCTGACCCTGCCTATGAAATATTTGTAAGTAGGCATCATGTTTTATTAATTTCCTCAATCCCTAGCCTGGCACATACTAGGTACTCATAAATATTTAACTGATGGATAGCTTACATATAGCTTCCTGGCACAGCCTTTTGAATGTCTTGGGAACGCAAAAATTTGTTGCACATTAAATGAATATGAAAACACCTCTTTTTGCTTAGATGTCTGCCCTAAATATTTGTTGCTATATCTTAACTAGTAGACATTAAAAAAAAAAAAAAAAAAAAAACCTCTACCCCCATTTAGGGTGTTAAACCAACAGCACTGGGTATACAGAAATATCAGGGGCTTGAGAGTCTTAATAGATTCCATTGTATTTGAATCTAAATATTAACACTGTGGCCAGAGAAGAGTTACCTAATTCTCTGAGGCTCAGTTTCCTCATCTATAGAATTTGAATAATGTTTTGTAGCATTTGATCAAATAAATATATGAAGGGCATTGCATAGCCTTTGCTGATAGTTAGTTCTCAATTAATGTTACCTTTCCTTTTCTACTGAAATCTCCATTCTCCCTTCACTGATTTGTCAGCTTTTCCAACTTTTTCTCTCTAAAGTCTAAAAGAGGAAGTAAGTGGTTATTCTTCTCTGTGATTCAGTTTCTGGTCTTGAGTGGTGCTCTGCTGGGTTATCTCTGCCACCTCAATCTTCAGCAGGGTGAAATGGAAAGAATGCTAGACTGGGAATCCACCTAGGTTCTAGTTCAGATTCTAGCACTGACTAGCTGTACAGCCTGATGTGGGCCATTCATTCATCAGCTATTGTTTGACACCTTGATACTGTTCTCAGCAGTTGGAAATATATTAGAGGCAAAAAGAAACAAAAACCCTTGCCTTTGTGACACTTACAAATGTATTATTGGTAGAAAAAACTAATAAAAAAAAAACATAAAAAAGTAAATTATGTAGGATGTTAGGAGGTGATGAGTACTATAGAGCAAATTAAAAGACACTCACTTGAGCAAGGTAAAGGGAAGAGAATTCTGGAGTCCAGCAGGGCAGGTTACAGCCTTATATACACTGGTTGAGGAAATGAAATCTGAGCCAAGACTTCAAAGAAGAGAGGGGGAAGCCAGTGGATATATGGATGAAGAGCATCAAAGCACACATCAAGACCCTGAGGGGATTTGTCTAAGAAATGTGAGGAGGCCAGTGTAGCTAGCTTGCAGTGAACAAAGAGATAAGAAGGGGGTAAAGAGGGCCGTGAGTATTGCAAACCCTTAAAAGTTTTGGCTTAATCTGAGTGCAGTGGTTTCACCTTCAATTCTATATATGTAAAAAGGAACTTAGACTGGATTCTTCCTAAGATCTCTTCCAACTTTTAAATTCAAGAAGGTTCTTATCATTTTGTCTGTGATAGCTGGCATGAGTTGATCATGGGAAATTGAACAATCATGTATAATCTGTATTCTAACAGACTGGCATAGCCAGGATTTCTATCTGTCATTTTATCTCCTGTCTAAAACTAAGAGAGATAGCAAAGCACCCGGTGGAACAGAGCTGTAACATTGTCTCTGGATTTCAGGAGTCCAGTTGTCAAACATCACCCCTGCCACTTCAGTTGCACACGTGCTTAATTTGCCTCACTTCCATTTCCTGCTCTGTGAAGTGGAGATAATTGTAGTTCCTATCTCATTGAGTTATTTCGAGAGTTAAATATGATGACATGCCAAGTTCTTAACACATTATTGGACACATAGTAAATGCTCAATAAATTTTACTATTTTTTATTTTTTATAGTAGATAACAAATGCTTATTGAATTGAATTTTCAAAGCCTCTATATTTTAGATTTGTCTGGTAATTTTACCTCTTGTATATCATCAAATATATATTTCTGAATATAATTTTAACAAATGTTAATGTTTATTATGTGCAGGGCACAGGTGCATGGATGAGTAAGATAAAGTCCCTGTTTTACAGGGACATAAGTGGAAGAGACAGATTCATAAAGTAATTCAAAGTAGACTGTTACAACCGTTGTAAAAGAGGAACCACATGTAATGGCAGAATGGAGGAGGAGGGATTAATTCTAACTGGGGCTATATAAGGTGGTTTCCTTGGGTAGATGAGAAATTTGAGCAAGTTGGAAAGTAGGCCGATCCATCTGTGCACCAATGACACTAAATAAACTTTCTTCCCTTCCAGATATCACTAGTAAATTACAAACTCAGTGACTTACAAAATTGTTACAAGTTTGTAGACACCTTGACTCATACTAATCCTGGCAAAAACGACTTCACAGAACTAATGCTGTGTCCTAATTGCCACAGTGATAAACTGTATTGAGGAGCTAATTTCAATTCACATTGCTGCCTGCCTGGGGAATGGCAGAGGAAAATTTAAAAAAAAAAAAAGGAAAAAAAGAAGAAGATGAAACATCTGTGATTGCACTCAACTCCGTGGTCACATAGTGTATAATTATCCAAGAAAGTTATTTCCAAATAGATCTTTGCCCCCTCACTCTTTTCTTTCCGGATCCACTAATTCAGCTGTTGGACAGCCTGAGGCAAATTGCTCTTCTTGGTAAGTAACTACACATTTCTATTCCTGCTGGGAAAATATGAGATGCTTGGGAAAGATTTCACAAAAAGCTATCACTTCACATGTACATTTTCCAGGAGTTGGTCCAAGGAGAGTTTGTATATTTCTAGGGCTAAAACACACTTCACTAATAGAACATACTGGGTATTCCCAAAGGAACAAATGAAACTTTCAAATATCTTTCCTTTGCCACTCCCCCTTGCCTTCTTCTTTCAAGTTCCATAGATAAATAGCCAAGGTAATACATTTCAAAAGAGCTATAGACTTCTAGACTTTTAAATTATGCTGTTCTGCTTAAGTAGTGGAAAGTCTCTTATGTCATCTGGTCAAGCTACAGTCAAAGGAATATTTTTCATAGCATAGCCTACTCTCAGATATTTGGCTGGACATGAAAAAACAGCCCAGGATGTTTGATAATATGGATAATTACTATGAATTTTTTAGATGTGGTGCTGTGGTTATGTTTTATAAAAATCCTATGCCTTATAAATATATTTAAAAATACTTAAGCATAACTTAACACTGTATCTAGATGTATTAGTCCATTCTCATGCTGCTATAAGGACATACTGAAGACTGGGTTGTTTATAAAGAAAAAGAGGTTTAATTGACTCACAGTTCCATATGACTGGAGAGGCCTCACAATCATGGCAGAAGGAAAAGGAAAAGCAAAGTCACATCTTACATGGCAGCAGGCAAGAGAACGTGTGCAGGGGAACTGCCTTTTATAAAACCATCAGGTCTAATGATTCACTACCATGAGAAGAGCATGGGAAAATACCACCTCCATGATTCAGTTACCTCCCACTGGGTCCCTCCCATGACACATGAGGATTATGGGAACTACAAGATGAGATTTGGGTGGGGACACAGCCAAACCATATGACTAGATTTTTTTTCCAAATAATAGAAGACAGAATGTGTTGAGGTAAGATGAAACAGGATTCACACTGAGTAAATATGACAGGTACACATAGTTTATTATACTATTTCCTGCTTTTATAAATGTTTTAAATTTTCCATGTATTCTTTATAAACAGAAAGGCTCAAGCCCCAAAATATTACTGAACTTGAAGAAGGACCCAGTGATCTAGAATAATGGGAGGTTTTGGTTGGAGAGCAATTCTTTGGCACTTAAAATATCAGAGTTGGAAGAAGGGCAGATATGGTAGGAGTGTGATGCTGAGCTGGAAAGAAGGTAAAATTTAATGAATAGGAAGAAGTAAAGAAATTGTGATACCAAGGTTTTCAATAGTTAAGCACTAACCAATGGAATTATTCATGTGGCTTTTGAGGCATAGCCCTGGCTCAACTATCCTGGTTTTAATTCTGTCACTCATTAGAGAATAGACTGGGAACCAAGGACAGAAAAGAGTGAAATGGAAAGAAGTATAAAGATAGAAGCCATAAAAATAAACTTCTTGGACCAGATCCTACCCCAAACAGCATATTAATTCCTTGGATGATTCTATAGAAGGTGTTCTTATCACACTGAAGAATGCCAAGCAGAAAAAGAATAAGGAATTCATAGAATGACAGGAGCAGCATCCTCATATCTTAATATGTTAGACTTGTGAACTGAATATAGATTGATGAAATGAAACAAATGAACGTAAAGTCCTACACTGAGGTCCAAATACCAATGGCATAAATACAGAGTGGGAGATATGGAGCTTAGAAGTATCTCATGTGAATATACTTAGAGAGATTTAATAGGCAATAAATGTCAAATGAACAATGTAATGAGGCTGACAACAGAAAATTTAATTCTTTCAAATGTGCATTAGAAAAAATAGAATATTTACATTGAAAAGATGGTAGACCTATCTGTATTGACCAGGCCTGCCTTGCAATGTCGGGTCTATTTGTGCCTGGGAGACAACTAAAACAGAGCACATGGAGAGGAGAGTCTTGAACGAAGAAGGGGCCCAAAGCCCTGTTTTTGAGAAATGACTAAAGGAATGAGGGATGTTCCGATAACATGATTCACACAGACATCAGCACCCTCTAAGAGGCTGGGCCACAGAAGAGAAACAAGCATTGTCCAGTGGGATACAAAGTGGTGAAATTGGCCAAAATGTGAATATGTGATAGGGGATAAAATTATGGGTTAATAAGAGAAGACTCTAAAGAACACATTTTTGTATAGATTGAACACCCATCATGTGGGTCACTGAATGTCTAAGGAGGGGTTAGATATGGTCCTGTTCAGTAGAATAACCACGTGTGGCTAATGAGCACTTGAAATGTGGCTAGTCCAAATTTAGATCTACTGTAAGTGCAAAACACATAACAGGTGCTATGGTTTCAATGTGGTTTAAAGTTCATGCTAGAATGTGTTGGAAACTTGCTGTGGTGTTGGGGAGTGAGGCCCAATGGGAGGTATGGGGTTACGGGGATACCACCCTTATAAATGGATACCTGCCATTCGTGCTGGAGTGAGTTTCTTATCAAAGGACAAGTTTGGCCCCCTCTTGCCTTCTCTTTCCCTCTCTTTGCCCTTCCACTCTAAGACAATATAGCAAGAACACCCTTGCCATATGCTGGCTCCTTGATCTTGGATTTCCCAGCCTCCAGAATTGTGAATCAATAAATGTTGGTTCATCATAAATTACCCAGTCTCAGGTAAACTATTGTTACAACAGCACAAAATGGACTAAGACAGCAGATTTTGAAAACTTAGCATGAAAAAAATGTAAAATAACTAATCTCATTAATAATTTATATTGACAATATTTTAGATATATTGGGCTAATTAAAACATATTATTACAGCCTGTACAACATGGCAATACCCCATCTCTACCAAAAAAAAAAAAAAAAAGAAAACCACCACATAAATTAGCTGGGCATGGTGGCAGGCCCCTGTAGTCCCAACTACCCAGAAGGCTGAGGTGGGAGG
>NW_012122932.1:7716900-7745304 GCF_000951035.1 Colobus angolensis palliatus
AGGGTTATGGTTTTTTCTATGCCAATTACTTTGGTTTGCTTTCTGCCTATGTATTACATATATTTTCATGAGGGTGATTGGATGAGAAAATGTGGGAAAACCAGAGTAAAGAGCTTGGACTTTGGGGTTGGTAAAACTTGGAATTTGAATTCCAAGCTCCACGACTTTAGTTTTATCTCTGTAATAAAGATAGAATACTTAGTTTAAATGACAATGGCTTTGCCAAAATCTGCTTAGTGAGTATCTAGTAGGGCAAGCACTACTCCCAGCCTGTGACTTATCATTCTTTATCTTCAGAATTGTCATGGCTTTTCTTGGCCTTTTAATCTCTTACATATATTTTAAAGTTAGTTCTTAAGTTCCATAAAAAATATTGTTGAGATTTCAGTGGAGATTAAACCAATTTTGACTGGTTTAATTTAAGAAGGAGTGACATCTTTATGGTACTGTGTTTTCTTAGCCAAAGTTTTGTGGAAGATTAAGTGAGATGATATATGGACAGAGCTTAATCTAGTGCCTAGAACTTGGTAAATGAACACTCAGTTACTAATAGTTTATCATTTTTATTATCCATTACCAATACTAAAAGAATACCTTCAGATCCTTAATGATGCTGAGTTATATACATTAAATATAGTGTTATATTTGAAAACAACACTTCTATGCTATGTGTTTATGCAGTCAAGAAGAAAAAAAAGACATAATGTACTTCTTTCATTTTAAAATGAAGGCTAAGAGTACACTAATTATTAAGCAATGCTATAGAAATTCTAATATGCTTCATGGTTTTAAATTGCATCTTAATTTGCAACCCATAATGCAGAATAAATAAAGGGTAATCACCTTATATAAAGACTTTTTAGAATGAAGAAAAAGTCAAATTATATATTATATATACTCAAAATATATATAATATATATTTAATTTGTCTCATATATATATTTTATACAATATTACTAAAATTAATTTTACCTGTTATTCATACTTTTATAAAGGTGGTTGCTGAAAAATTTTAAATTACCTATGTGGCTTACATTTGTGGATTGTTCTATTGGACAACACTGTCCAATCCTCAATCCAGTTGGGAGGGAAGATTAAGATTGAGCTACACCTCAAATGACCCTAAGATTTTATAATTTAGGAGAAGTTTCTCTGTAGGTCTAAGACTCAAGGACATGGTTCTCAACCTAGGTCTGTTCTAACCAGCTGTGTGACCTTAGGCAAGTGACTTAACCACTCTGAATCTCAAATTCCTATCTGAAAATGATACGGTTGGACAATCTGTTGGCTATTTCCTATTGCTCAGATTTTGAGTTTCTATAAAAGACCTTTGCTCAGACTAGACTTAAAGGCCACGTTCCATCCTGGGACATAATAGGCAACGCCTATATTAAGAAGTAGTCCCTCCACCATTCGTGTAAACATCCCCTCAACAAATCACTTCATAGTTTTCTTAATTTTCAAAGCCCATGGAGAGAATATAGGGCTCAAGATCAGACAAAACTGAAACAGGTTTGTGACCTTACCACATCTGTATCAGCTTATCATTATGATTATCTTCATTCCCAAAACAATATTCTAGCTTCTATTTATTGTGTGTTTACATCATACTAGGTGTTCTGGAGCATGTCCTCATTTAATCAACCCAGATGTCTTTAAGATAGATGCTTTTACTGTCCTTGTATAACCAAGAAGGTAACTAGGTTTAAATCCATTTGTGTAACCTCAGGTGTGTTATTCAGTCTGTCTAAGTTGCAGCAGGGTAGTATAATGATACCAATCATCATAGTACACTCAATCATGGTACAACTTGTAGTGAGGATTAAGGGAAAAAAGTGTTTGTGAAGTTCCACTAGAGTAGCAGATTTATAATAAGCTTACTACAATCCTTCCCTTACTACATCCTTCCCCTACTAAACTCTTCCATTACAAAACCTACGTATCCTTTAACTCTACCTCCAGTAACATCCTTTCCACAGAGCCTCACCATTTCTCCACAGCCAGAATAAGGTCAAGCCCTTCTGAACTAATATGGCCCTTGTTTGATCATTTCTTTTTTTGTCCTCATCATTTCCAACCTTACTCTGAAGTCACAGACATGAATATCTTATCCACTATATTAAACTATAAAGCTCGTGAATGAAAACTCTATATCACAGTACATTCAGCCTAGTATGTGGCACAGAGTAGATTGTTAATAAAACCCAGTTGGGTTAATAATGATAACGATCATTTGTTGAAAATTTATTGGTGCCAATCACTGCACAAAGTTTAAGCTCTTTATCTATATATCTAATTTATTCCTCACAACTTGAAAGGTAGATATCAATTTTACACATTTTACTGATGAGAACACAAAGTCTTAAGCGGGTTAAGTAACTGCCCAAAATCACACCCATCTTTTTTGTTTTTTCTTAAACTAGCAAACATGTTTCATTTCTTATATCCCAGTCAAAAACTGTATCCTAAAGTTGGTTCAGTACCTGTTTCCAGAATTCAGGTTTAAATATATATATTTGAAAAGACCAATTTTTACACACACATACCCCCAACAGATACCCATATTACATATATTATTTAATATTATAATATTTATATTTTATCTAGTCCTAGGACTTGCATCTTTTCAGTGGAAAGGTGGTAAAGATAATGCTATTCATTATATAAATACATAAAAGGAGCTAACTTCCTTAAGTTCAATTACAAGATTTCCTCAGTGATCTCTTTAGTAGTAACAATATAAAATATACGTAAAGGCAAATGTCATATCTCTGTCATCATTAAATAAAAATTTGGTATCCAAGTTAACAGTTTCCTCTGACCACTCCTTTTCACACAAAATATAAAATGTCTCAAGTTTAAGATTCAACCTTCAAATCTGAATTCCAATTCTGAAAGCACACTTATTCTTTTCAGAAGCATAAACTTGATTTTCAATACAAGTACTCTGAAGGATAATTTTAATATGCCCTAAATAGAGAAAAAAAGGAAACCTCATTGGTGTTCCTTGCTAATGACAGAACGAACACTTGGTACTTTTTTCTTCTACAAAAAGATGCACTGCCCTGTGACCTAAAAAATGTTAACAGATTTTAATTTTGTTATTAACTTCTTAATAACAGACATGAGTTTCACAGGCTAAAAAGAAAGGCTAAACCAACTGGCCAACCTTCATGTTTATACACTTTCCTGATTTTTATGCCCTATTTTTCATTCTCTCTTTCAATTTTAACTGAGTAATGCCAGAATACTGATTGAAAACAATTGTAAAAAAATGTTATAAAGCTTCTTTATCCTCTAAGTGTGCACAGCTATTACATGTTTTAATACTTGATCTCATTTTTCCAAAAGTAAAATAATTATCTTGGTATAAATCTCTTCCTATCACCAGGATGCTGAGATTTTAATTTTCGTCATCACCAGTATCAAGAAACAGAAGCATATAAACATTTCTGCAAAGATAACAGACTTTTTTTCTTTTGAGATGGAGTTTCGCCCTGTTGCCCAGGCTGGAGTGCAGTGGCGCGATCTTGGTTCACTGCAACCTCTGCCTCCTGGGTTCAAGCGATTCTCCTGTCTCAGCCTCCTGAGTAGCTGGGACTACAGGTGCCTGCCACTACGCCTAGCTAATTTTTGTATTTTTAGTAGAGGTGGGGTTTCACCGTGTTGGCCGGGCTGGTCTCGAACTCCTGACCTTGTGATCCACCCGCCTTGGCCTCCCAAAGTGCTGGGATTATAAGCATGAGCCACCACAACTGGCAAGATAACAGACTTTGTAAGAGCCAACTTGAGATACTATATTCACCAATTGAAATGTCCACCTGTTACTTCATTCTAATGGATCACACCAATCTTAAGCGACAGAGCCAGGATTTGATCTTTGGCTGGCTGGCTGGATCCAAAGCTCATACTCTTAACCATTACAAAGGAAGTATGAATGGACAGATATACAGATGGATGGATGAATGGACGGATGGATGACAGACTGAAGCACAACAACTGCATCCTTTGAATACAATCTCAAGTTCACCTTTCAATCTGAACTTTCCCTTTTGGATATTAAACCCCATGGCTCCAAACCCTTCATCTTAGCATATGACTGGGGAGTTCAGTTATAGAGGTAAAAGAAGCACATTTCACCATTTAAAGATTCATAATGAGCTAAAAGGCCAAGTCAAAATCAATTTATTATTCACCAAAATCTCAGATCCCTGCCTGTTTTGTTCTCCTGAATAAAACATACCTTCTCAAGTGTACAAGCTGCCAGCAGCTGGGAAGAAAAAAGGGAGTGAGTAATACATATTTACATAATTAGGCAGAAGGAAAAACATTCAAGCAGGTTTCCTTTTTAACATTTATGTTTATCAGAGCCTCTAACTCAGGAAAATGTTTACCTAGTGTAGAAAGCATGTGTATTTTTCACCTGGTAGCAGGATTTTTATGATCAGAGATTTCTTTTTTCATTTGGAGATACAAACCCAGAATTCAGCAACTGCCCCACAGCATCTTGAGCCCAACAGAAAGAACTCTTAGCCCTCTGTAAACCTGCAGGTTTTTAGCCAGCCAACCACCAGCCCCAAGACAGTGACATTCAGTGCACCTGCCTCCCTGACATAGGTTGGGAAAAAGCCATGGCTTTGAGAGTGACAATGATTGTAATTTATCACCTGCATTTATTCACAGCACGCAGTTCCTTGTACAAACAGGCAGACATTTTTCAATTGTGTGATGCAATAGATAAATTATCTTATGTAGAAACTGTACTTTTAAAAATTAATTGAGGTGGGCATTGCGGATGTATGCATTATGCATGTACAAATAAACATCCTTGGGAAAAAAAAGTCCTGGATGGGTTCTATTTAACTTTAAAACTGTATTTTATTAATGTGTTTTCAGGGAAGGAGCTTAAATCAATGACCCTACCCCTACTAAATCCAGAGCATTCAGGCAAAACAGAATCTAGGCTGCTTGTTACATTTCCCGCCCCCTCTCTGAAAGCAATGACATTTCATTTTCCAACAGAGACTTTTTTTATTCATAATGTCATATTTTAATCCAATCAATGTACATTAGCTACAACTAATGTAAATGTCATTGCTATTCTTTCCTCAAACCATTTTTTAAAATTTGCTAAAACTCAGTACAGCACAATCTTTCCACCTCAGTTTAATAAATATTGGACAGCTTTTCTATATTTTTTTATTCTCAGTGGAATATTATTGGACAAAGCTCTAGGACATTTCAGGGCAACAAATGAAACAGATTCTACTTGAATCAAAGTGAGTGTTTGGGAGTGTCAATCTTTCTCATCTTAGGCCCATTACTTTCCTTAAATATTCCTACTAGAGCCAAACGGAATTGGTCCCACTTGGTCCTCAATTTCCATATTTTCTTCCTTTGTTCATGTTGTTTCTTCCAGTCTGAATGTTCTTTCCCCATATCCACATTCAGCTTATACTTAAGGAGTTAATCAAGCGCCCCTCTTCCAGGAAGCCTTCCTTGATTTTACCCTTATCTTATTCCAGTCAGATGGGATTCCTTCATTCTCTAAATGCTCAAAATGTTTTATATGCATTTCTCTTAGAGTGCTGGGAATAGTTCACCTTGAATTCTAGCTGTCTGTGTCCTAATACTATCTCCACATGTAGATCTAAGCTCCTAAAATACAGAAAAAGTACATGACATCTTTATATCCCCCATATTAGTTGTACAATGTCTGGCACAGAGATGCTAATAAATATCTAGAGAAATGAAGAGAAGGAAAGAAGAAAAAAGAAGGGAAGCAATGAAGAATTCTGGCAAAGAGAGAAAGAGGAACAAAAGAGAAAGAGAGAGAAGGGAGGGAGTAGATTGAAGGATTAGGTAGAAAAGGCATAGTTGTGAAGATCAACAAAGCTGCAATGGTTACTCAATGCATAGAACTGAACCATCTAATTCTACTTTTGCAGGGCAGTGGCTGGAGCCCTTAGAAGAACCTGTTCACCTAACCTCAATTTTCTGCCTCCAAAATATACCTAGGGCCAGTGGCTTTCAAAATTCAGTGTACAAAAAAAAAAAAAAATCATCTGAGAGGCTTAGTAAAATATTGATTCTTTGCAACTGGATTTCTCTCCCTGCATTACTTCAAGAGAATTGGATTTATCAGATTGATAAGGGGATCAGGAAGAACTCTGCATTTCTAACAGGATCTCAAATGATTCCATGGTGAGTGTTGGGGATCATGTTTTTATGTGCAATAGTGTCCTAGAGATATTACCAGGCTGTGCTCTCCTGGATCTGCCTATCTTCATTGGCTATCTCTGTTCACCACCCCGACCATGTGATAAATCACCTGATTCCACCTGCAGGACTTAGTTGAGCTATGCTTGGATTTGTTCCTAACCATTAAAACGCAGAAAATTTACCTAGATTCAGGTTTCCTGGCTTTTTGCTTTCTGTGGCATTATTTTTATTAGTATTATTATTTCAGAATTTTTTTGTCTTGACTAGGGCCTTTGCCTCCTCTTTGATACCCGTTTGTGTGGTTGATATTATCCTGACTACTGGCTTCCTTAGATCAGCTAAAATATGCTTCCTGCCCACTTTATCCCATGCCATCAGTTACATTCCAGATATTTGGACACAGAGAGACTTTCCTGGCCCCATTTCCTATCTGGTCCATGTTCATATTTAGCCTCATCTGTAGATGTCCATGCCCAAGTGCTGCCGGGTGAGTGGAAATCATAGCCTTCTCACTCATGTGCTGTCCCAAGTGCTAGCACAGAATAATTGGTGATGGCCTAACAGGCTATGGAGCTCTTTATCAAGAGTCCAGGTTCAAATCATCCTTCTGTGCTTTTTTTTTTTTTTTTTTGCAGCTTTTATTTTATTGGATTTGAAAGAAACATTTGAGACTGATGATCCATTTTTGAAACAGGCTGTTTTCTTTCCATCTTTGACATGATTTGTTTTCTCCCATTTCTCTTAGCAATCCTTCTTAGGCTTCTTCACAGGATATACCAGACCCAGTTTATGTACTACCCCAAGTTGTTTCAGACTATCAACTGCTTGCTCTAATTCCTGGCTGAAGAGAATCCACTGAGGCTTACATCAATGCATCAATTGCAAAATTCCAGCTGCTAATTCCATTGCTTCATCTCCCAATACCACCTCCTGTCTCAGCCGCTTCCCGAGCTTAGTGACTGAGCTGTGGCAAGGCCTCCCTCAGGTTCATCATGAGGAGGGCATTAGAAGCCCCAGCGATTCTGTGCATTTTCCACAAGGTGATGATAAAACTTCTCTAAGTCTCAATTTTGTTAATTTTCTTACCCATAAAATCAGGCTCATAATGCCTATACTTACATCCAGGAGTTTGTCAGGAAGGATTAAATAAGACAGGGAGTGCTAAGAGAAGAGCCCAGTGACTGGACATGTTGAGTCCTATACAAACAGTGGTGATAGTGATTCATAATATAATGTTGTTGCTGCTATCATCATCACCATCATCATTATTGTCATCACCAGTTACATTTACTACTGTTGTTCTGTGAATACTGAGGTACATACTATGCTTAGCTGCTTATTGGGTCCCAGCTAGAATTTCTTTTGAAGAACCTGAAGGAAGACAAGTATGGTGTAAGGCCTGAAATTAAGGTTCAACATTATGGGCTGCCTTGACATCTGATACAATTGGGAAGGCCTCAAGTGGCCTAACCACAAGCTCCTCTCCCATTCTGCTCCTAGCCATACAACCCTCCTCAATAAGAGGACTTGGCAACATTCCCACTTAGTGATGGGGGAGTGTCAGTTTCCCGATTGTTCACTTTGTTCTAATGCAACCCCTAGAGTAGTGGTCTAGAGTAACTGGGCCCTTAAATCATACAGTGTCTTCCTTCCCCAGGCTGAGAATATGTGTGGCTACTGTCAATCTTATCTCTCCAGTGTCAGGTATCCTGTTGGCCATCCCTATAACCATAGGGTGGGAATCATCTCCTCACCAATAGAGTGAAGAGGAGGTTGTTAACAACTGTGATCAATGATTCTGCCATTCACAGTCTAAGGAAGAAGATGTTTGGGTAAATGGACCTTTAAATTCATATGGGATAAGTAGTAAATTGAGAGGTAGAAAATGCTATGTGAGCAGAAACGGGGAAGCAGAAAACCCCAGGTGGAAGGGTGCAGGACAATAGACATTACAAGGTAGTATTTGGTTCAACCGAAAAGCCTCGCATAAAATCTCATGAAAAGATGATTATTACATTAGCCTCATGCTAAAGTCCTCCCACCCCATTTTACCTGGGATTCTTCTAGTAGAGGAGGTCTGCTGATTCCATATTTAAGCCTATATTTTTCTGTGCCTGAGGCAGGGCTCTGTGGTCCAAAACTGCCCATGCCCACTATTGTTCTAGTTCTATCTTTATTGTCTAAGGGTTCCTTTTAGGTTACTTTAGTTGTATACTGTGTTGCTGAGTACATCTTTGCTATAATAAAGTTGTTGCCAACACCTGTTCCTGTCTGCTGCTTGTATTCTGCTCTACAAACAAGCCCAGACTTAGTCAAGAGCAACTGAGTCCCTAAATCACCCATCCAGGGCCAGAACCTTGCCAAAGTGAACATAAGCACTTTGCTATATCTTCTTAGTAACTTCATTCTCATTCTCTCTCTCTCTGTATATAAGTATATATACAAATTAAATTTATTGCATGTTTTAAATGAAAACAATAACATTTACTATTTAAATGCTTGCTGCGCTTCAGGCACTGTGTTAAGGATGCTACATTATTTCGTTTCATCCTTCCACAGGCATACAAGGTAAATAGTGTCCCCAGGTAAGAAAACTGAGTCTCATAGATGTTAAGTAACTGATCCAAAGTTACACAGCTAGTAGGTTGGTGCAAAGGTAATTGTGTTTTTTGCCAATACTTTTAGTCACCTTTGCACCAAACATGTATGCTATTCTGATGTTATGTTTATTGTCTCCAGCTGAAGCAGTTTGGCCAAACAAGTTGACGACTGGTTACTTTGAAAGTTTAAGTCAATACTACATGTTGAAATCTCCACTGCTTCACAGAAACAAACCAGTTCTTTAAAAACAACTAGTTAATAACAATCACTACCACACTTTTCTTTGCTTAAGTGTAAGCTTGTTTTCTTACATTTAATTAATGTAATAATATTTAATACTTCAATCTATATCAATTAATCTGTATTTACTGAATTAAATATATTAATGACATTGAGTAAATAATTCTAATCTATATTATTTAATTTCTATTTAATTAATTAAATATTTAGATATTGCTTAAATTGAATGGCCTTCCAACTAGATGAAACAAAGGATTATGGCTGGTGAACCTGCTGCCAAATATCTTTCTAAACTTCTGCAACTAGATTTTTATTTTCTGCAGGTTAGTTTAGTAAGACTCTGAATTAATATTTCTTGTATGGGCACTACAGAGAAGTAACCTAAATAATACTGATTTCTTCTGTGGGCACTACAGAGAAGTAACTGAAATAATACTGGAAGAAAAAAATGGCTTGTATTTTTTAGTTGAGATATTAAGTTGTCCAGAGGATTTGGTTTTACTTCTTTAAGAGACCAAATCACAGTAAATCTTGCAACTCAGATATGCTCATTTTGCAATAGACAACAAGAAGATTGTGGAAACCCATGTGGTACTTGAAATGTGGTGTCTTGTAAGGCCTAAAACATCCTTCCCTCCTATTCTATTGTACCCCTTAAGGTCCATGTGTGTGTGTGTGTATATGTGTGTGTGTGTATGTGTGTGGTAGCAGAGCAAAGACTTCAGCAATATCCAGAGATCTTCTACTTCTGAGAGTGGGATTGAATTCTTTGCCTTTCTAAACAGTTTGGCCAAATTAAAAAGTATGTTTTAGAAAATACTGTGCTTTTTGAATTTGGCCTGCGAGGTACTCTTACTTGTGTTTCAAGCAAGAGTTTCAAGCAAGTCAACAGTGGTTGGCTTCCTATTTTTTTCCAGGGAAACTACACTGTCTAGGAGAATGAGCATGAATTTCCAATAAGTAGGATGTTGAATTCAATGTCAGACTTAATAAAGCAGCTGAATTTTATCCATAAGTTTGCGTTATTGAGAAATCTCATTCTAGAAGAAATTCTTTTTTAAATCAATTACTCATTAAATCAAAAAGTGTTGAAATTTATAAGGAGGTAAAAAAAAAAAAAAAAAAAGAGCATTTAGACCAGGATATTACAACCTGGGGTCCACAGAGCTCTACTTAGAGGTCATGGATAGGCCTCAGTGGCCTCATTAATAGCCAGAGGTTATGCAGATTCATTTATGTTCATTTTTAAACATTGGTTTTATGAGTTATTTTTTCTAGAGAAGAGGGTAGAAAATGTTCATCAATGTTTTTCAAGGGTTCAGAATGTTTAAAGGCCACTGAATTATATCAACAGTTATTTATATGTGAGCATACAGGTGAGCACAGGATAGTCAAGTGATCATATGGGATTGTTTGGCTAGCAAGAAGAGGAGCTGCTGGACACCAAGTCTTCCCATTCTGAATCCAGTGCTAGCATGCTGCTTCTAAGCTACCAACAATGATGGTATTTCTCTTCTGGCTACCTTTGATCTAGAGCCTATAACTAGGGTGTGAAAAATAAAAAAAAAATTAAAAAAACATAAAATGTGTTGCTTAAGAGTAAGAGGTTTATGTATTGAGTATATTTACATCTTAATAGCCAGAACGATATGATAGAGTACTCAGTTGAAAAATTTTGAATAGAAGAGTATTTTAGTTTGAGTTCTTCCAAAAAGAGCTGTGAGAGAAGCGGTTGGATATAAGTAGTTTAATCTGCTAGTGATGACACTGTGGGAGCACTATGAGAATGGGGAGAGTGAGACAGGGAAGGAACACACCAGTAATTAACATGTTAATAAGAGGGATATCACTGTAGGCAAATATAGCACAATCTTGGGGACCTTGGTGGGCTCAGAGTTATCCCATCAGAGAAGCAAAGATGGGTCCCTTATCTTCTGACTTCTGCCTTTCATCAGTTGAGGATTTCCCTTGGCCATAAAAGAACCTCAGGTAGATATGGAAATAGTCTACCTGTAATTCCCAGGGTAGGCCAAGGGCATATGGACAGGGTTTCACAACATCTGCTAAAAGGTGTTTTAGGAGTTAAGAAGGTTGTATCTGTCGACTAAAATACTGTTGGATCAGAACATTTTAGGAATAAAAGGGAACTCAGAAGTCATCTGATGTCACAACCCTTTTTCTACAACTTATGCAAAGATACCCCCCATAATATCCCTTAAAATAGTGATCTCTGCTATTCTCATCAATGTTATGAAGCACATCACATGCAGATACAGGTTTCTTGTCTATTTTTTTGTTTTGTTTTCTTGCTGCAGAGTCATCCCTATATGATTCTGATTTTATTTATGTAGAATCAGAATCTACTGGAATCTTCCACTGGTGACCAACTTCCCTTCTGAATCTATACAATACATATTTAAAGTCTTTTTTAGAGGAGAGCCTGCAGAAGCCACCCCCCAAGATGGCCCCCAATGACCCCTGACTCCTAGTATTTATGTCCTTGTAGAGTTTTCTCTTACAGTGGATAAGGCTGACTCATGTGTCCAATAGAATTTTATGGAAATGGCAGAATAAGGCTTCCAAGATTAGGTCATAAATGTCATTGCAGTTTCCATCTTCTTCTCTTGGATTGTGCACTCTGGGGGAAAAACTGACTGCCATGTTGTCAGGACACTCAAGAAGCCCTGTGGAGAGGTCTACGTGATTAAGAACTGAGTCCTTCTGCCAACAGCCATGTGAGTAAGCTATTTTGGAAGTGGATTCTCCATTGCCAGCCAAGTCTTCAGAGGACAGCAGCTGCAGCCAGCAATTTGATTGCAACTTCATGAGAGACCCTGAGCCAGAAACACCTAGCTATGCTGCTCCCAGGTTCTCGGCATTCGGAAACCATGTAAGACAATATATCTTGATTCTTTCAAGCCACTGAGTTTTGAGATAACATGTTACACAGCTTGGATATCTAGTACTTAGCCTTTTTGATATTTAAAGACAGCTAATCCCAATCTTGTAGTTGAATAAACACTCACATTTGCTTGCTTTCTTCATGTGGTTTAGTTTTCTACTTTATTGCTCTATCATGAAACCATTCTTATATGTAAATACCATTTTTAGTGTCGGTCTGTACAAGTTAAATCTCTTTGTTGAAAGTGACAGAAACCAAATTCAGACAGTATATGCATAAAAGTGGGAGATGTATTGTCTCATATAATCAAATTTCCAGAAAAGAAGATGATCTGGCCTTAGAGACAGCTGAAACCAGGGACTTAAACGATACGTGACCTCTCTGTCTCTTTTTTCTACTTTTTTCTAACCTAGCTATTGCTTTATTCTCAAATCTGCTGTCCCCAGAAAATTATAATCTTTTAATGTGGCTTTCATACTCAGAGCTGTGTAACCAGAGACCAAAGTTCTCCCCTACCAGACAGTTCTGTCTTAAAGAATTCAGGAAAGAATTGCAACTTGTCTACCTTAGATCATGTTCCTATCCTTAGACCACTGTGACCAGGGACACTTTATCATGCCCAAATAGATCATATGTGTACCTCTGTGGCTAGAAGCATACTGGACAGAGGCTTATGAGAGTGCAGGAGGAGTAATTAACTTTAAAATGTAAGTGACCTATGGACAGACGAAACCATAAATAACTTCTGCCATCTTAACTGGATGTTATGACCCTGTTGTGTTTGAATTTGTGTGAAATAAACAGAGATGATTTTTTGGTTGTCAGATCAGTATATCTCGTATAATAAATAAGGTAAGGTGGTCAGGAATAAGATCTCTGGAATAAAATAGAATAGTCAAGAGCATGGTTGGTGGTAATAAGAAAATCTATTCTTATTTAAGTTAGAGGTTTCACTGACACAAGGGACAACAGGAGGTGGAGAACATCATATCAAAGAAGAAAGACTGGTCAGATGTGTGCTTGAAATTCTAAGAGAGAAACATAGAAGTCAATGCTTAAGGCCATGGCTTCTCAATCAAAGTTGTGTTGCGTTGGAATCACAGTCCTTTGTAAGGTAGTTTGAGAAGTTCATCTCAAATAGATAAGCTATTATGGTTTATAAAATATTTCCTTTTATATGCACCAAGTTGGGCTTTTAGTCATATTGTTAGTACACATCCCCAAAGACTGTATATCCTCATGGTTAGAAAGATGGTCACCTGAACGGTCAGCCTAAATTTGAAACTTTGATTTGCTACTTACTAGATGTATACTATTAAGCAAGTTATTTAATCTATGTCTCAATTGTGCTTGTAGAATTTGGAATTATAACAGTAATACTATTTTATCAAGATTTTATTAATTAAATGAATTAATATATACAAAATTCTCAGAATAGCATCTAACATATACTAAGTGCTACATAGACATTAGCAATTGACACTATTATTATTGTTATTATCCTTGAATTGGGGCAGAAAGTTTGTACTTACATTTATCCCCGTGGAAATGTATGCATACCTTAGGAGACCCTCATGTGAATGTGTCACCCATCTGAAGAGCATCTGTCCCATATGTTAATGAAGATGAGAATGTGAAAGTTATCATTCTAAGTATTCTGTTGACTTGATCGTAGTATCTAGTAAGAGATTGGCAAAGCAATCAACTTGTAATGATTTGTGGGACATTTTGGCTGGAAATAGAGACCTCTTAAAGAATGAAACATCTATCTTGTTATGTGTTAACATCTGTTCTGTTTGCATGTAGATCTGTTTTTAAGTAATACAAGAATAAATGTATCACAGTGTACTTCCATAAGAAAAGAACATTCATCTGTGGGTTGTTGGTTTTCTAATTGCAGTAGCAAAGATTTAAATCATATTTTGGACCCAAACATACCCATCATAAAAGCTAATCTTTATACTAATGTCCATTTTTATCCAAATATGGTGCATAATTAAATGCTAGCACTGAGAAGCACTGTATTTAGAAAAGAACAAGGCAAGATTATCAACCACAGCTATGTATATACTCCTCCAGCTCAAATATTTCAGACCATACACACTTGCTACTCCCATTGCTTGTTTTTAAAAATATTTTCAGACAAAATGTGTATATTATATTTTTAAATATATGGCAATTGGATCATTACATCATATAATCACAAAACTTTAAAAACTAAGAGATGTTTAAAGATCACTCAGGACATCTAAACCTCCTTTTGCCAATTATGTTGAATACCTCTATCTCAAGTCACAGAATAACTCATGGAAGGTATGAAACACGTGCAAGCACTATCCCATGACAATCATTACCAATTCTCTGTAAAGCCTAAATGAGCATCAGAATCCTTTTCCACACAGTAAACCAGGTGGCCACTTCAAATCAATAAATATCAGTGTAAAAACTGAAATCTGTTTACTTTGCCCTAATGATGGTTAGCTAAACAGAACCCAGGATACCCAATTTTCATATTAATATGATTGTACCATTAAAATTTCTCAGTTATAAACTATTTGTACTAGATTTGTCCATCTCAACACTATTTTGTTGAGTGTTCATGAAGAATCTGTTCATGAGAGTGAATCTATTAGTGAAAATTCTTTCCTGGACCCAGTCACTGATAAAGTCCCACACTGCAAGTTACATTTTCTTTGTGATGAGGCATAATTCACATACTATACAATTCACACTTTTAAAGTGCCCAATTTAGTGGACTTTATAGAGTCACAACGTTGTACATTACCTCTAAATCAAACCCCATGTCCATCAGCAGTTACTCTCCATTCCTTGCTCTCCTTTTCCCCACCCCACCCCCTGGAAATCACTAACCTATTTTCTGTCTTTATGGATCTGCCTATTCTGGACATTTCATACCAGTGGAATCATACAATATGCCTTCTATGTCTAGTTTTTTACACTTTGCACAATGTTTTCAAGGTTCATCCATGTTGTTGCATGTATCAGCACTTCATTCCTTTTCTACAGATGAATAATATTCTGTTGTATGATATGCCACATTTTATGTATTCATTCAACAGTTGATGGGCATTTGAGTTGTTTCTATTTTTGGCTATTACAAGCAATTATGCTATCAACATTCAAATCAAGTTTTAAATGTCAAATGTTTTCTATTCTTTAGATATTCACCAAGGAGTGAAATTACTTGGACGTAAGGTAACTCTGTTTAACTTTACATTGGCATTGGAATGTTTGAGGGTTCTAATTTCTCCACATCCTCAGCAACACTTGCTATTGTCTCTCTTTTGCTTATATCCATCCCAGTGGGTATGACTGTTATCTCATTGTGGTTTTGGTTGTCATTTATCCAATAACTAATAATATTGAATATCTTTTCACATGCTTATTGACCATTTGTATGTCTTCTTTGAAGAAGTGTTTATTCAGATTCCTTGCCAATTTTTGAATTGAACCATTGGTTTTTTTACTGTTGATTTGTAACAGTTATTATATTTGTGATTACTCGACCCTTATCAGATATATTATTTGCAAATTTTTTTCCAGTATGTGGGTTTTTTTTTTTGACTTTTTTGATAATGTCCTTCATGTAAAAAAGTATTAGTTTTGATGATGCCCAATTTATCTATCCTTTCATGGGTTGCTTCTAATTGTGATGTCATATCTAAGACACCATTGTCTAATCCAAGGTCATCGCGATTCACCCCATGCTTGCTTTCAAGAGTTTTAGGGAGGGGGGAGGGATGGCATTGGGACTTATAACTGATGTAAATGACGAGTTGATGGGTGCTGACGAGTTGATGGGTGCAGCACACCAACATGGCACATGTATACATATGTAACAAACCTACACGTGGTGCACATGTACCCTAGAACTTAAAGTATAATTTTAAAAAAAGAGTTTTATAGCATTAGCGCTTATATTTGTACTTTTGATTAATTAACACCAACTGAACTTCAAGAGTACAAAAATCTTTTTCCTATATAACTCCATTCCTTTTCCCCTCTTTCACACAGTTATTTGCATACAAATTACATCTTTATACATTGTATGCCCATTGACACAGATGTATGGCTTTCACTTTATGCCATTGCCTTTGTAGCTCTGTTTATTTTTTTTTTCATTCTTTTTTGTTTTATTCTACAAATGATGTGATCTCATTTGACCTATCTTTCAGTTTGCTGACTCTTCTGCTTGCTCAAATCTGCTGTGGAGCTCCTCTGGTTAAATTTATTTCACCTGCTATACTTTATAACATCAGAATTTCTGATAGGTTCTTTTCTATAATTTTGTCTCTTTATGCATATTCCCTATTTCCTGAGATACTGTTCTCATATTTTTTTTGTTTAGACTTGTTTTCCCTCAGTTCTGAGCATATTTAAAATAGCCCATATGAAGTCCTGTCTAATAAGTACAGTGTCTGGGCTCCCTTAGGAACAGTTGCTTTTCTTCCTCTATTTCTGGACTGTACATTCTTGTTTCTAGGTATGTCTTGTAATTGTTTTGCTGTTGCTATTGTTGTTATTGTTGTTAAAAACTAGACATTTTAACAATGCCTGTAATCCCAGCACTTGGGAGGTCAAGGCAGGTGAATCACTTCAACCTAGGAGTTCAAGACCAGCCTGAGCAACATGGTGAAACCCTGTCTCTACCAAAATAATAACTTTAAAAAATACAAAAATCAGCCGGGCATGGTGGTAACATGCCTGTAGTCCCAGCTACCTGGGAGGCTGAGATGGGAAGACAGCTTGAGCCTAGGAGGTGGAGGTTGCAGTGAGCTGAGATTGCGCCACTGCACTTTAACCTGGACAACAGAATGAGAACCTGTCTAAAAAATAAAACAAAACAAAAAGTGGACATTTTAAGTAATATAAAGTGGCAAATTTGAAAATCAATTTCTTCCTCATCCCCAGGGTTTGTTGTTCTTTGTTTGCTTGTTTTGTGACTTTTCTGAACTAATTCTCTAAAACCTGTATTCTATCCTTTGTGTGGCCACTGAAGTCTCAGCTTAGGTATCCTAGTGCTCAGCTTGCACATAGCCTCAAGATCAGCCAGAAATACAGCCCAGGGCCTTCCCAAGTCTTGCCTGAACATTTACACAGCCCTCAACATGCGCACAGCTCTATGCATGTGCATGGCCTTCTAGATTCCAGAAGTATGTCAAAGACTTTCAAAGACCTCTATGGACATCTCATTCCCCAGTTTTCTTTTTAAAATTTTTAGTTAGCCTATTGTTTGCCTCAGCTGTTACTCACTACCTCAAAATGCTACAACGATAAAAAAAAAAAAAAGTTGCCTCTGATTATTTTTAACAAACGCTCAGGAAAAGTACTCTTCACACTGGGTGACTTCCATGTCAGGCTTAATGAAGGCTGTCTTGTGAATTACTTCTTCCAATAAATCACCAGATATGTGAAATAATAATAATTCTCTTAGAATGGGACTTTGAAGGAGTTTAACCCTGTCCTGCCCCCTCCACTGGCTGCCAGGTGACTGGTTTCCATTGTTTACTTTCAAAGCTGATGCAGAGCTGGGGGTGGAGGTGAAAATAGGACAAATTAAAATGCCATACAACTGCTATTCTTACCAATATTCAGTTATTTTTCTTGAATAAATGCTCCTCAGATTTATAGAGGTCTTTGATTAATTTTTAGAGTTTTGAAAAGGTTGATTCTGACAAATTTTCCCATGTGCTTTTTGCTTTTATAGATAAGATGATTTCTCATAAATCTGTACTCTATTTTATCTGATGTCACAAACTATATTTATATTTGTCCTATACACATTATTGATTGTATAGATTATATAGATTTATAGAATCAGAAGTCTTTATCATGGCTCATGATCTGAGCCCTTTGCCTTCTTCTTAAAAGTTATGTCCTATCTAGCTTTCCCTAATTTACAATGAACTATTCCTATGGCTCCCTTTCCACACGTCGAATATTCCAAGTCATTTACTCATCACAGCCTTTGTGCTTGGTATTCTCTCTGTCTGGAGTCTCCTTCCCCTAGAAGAAACTTCTCATCCCTCTGGTCTCACCTCAGATCACCTTCTCAGAGAGGCTATCCCTGACCACTCTTTCCAAAAAAGCTCTTTCTACTTACCCTATATACAGCCCTCCCACCTCTAGGTTATCTTTATCACATTATGGTTTGTTTTTCATTCACAGTTTTTATTAAACTCCACAATTACAGTGTTTATGTCACTCATTTTATTTGTTTCTTCCAATATAATATGAGTTTCATGAGAATAGGGACCTTGTTGGCCCTATGTATTTCTATATTCTCTTGGCCTGCACAGTTATTAGCACATACTAGATGTACAATAGTAGATAGATGAATGATGAGAATTCTACTTAGTATCAATAACATTCCTGGGTTTAGGATCCTACAAGTATACTCTTTCAGTTAAATTCTAAGGACAAATCAATCAAGATATGAGAAGGAACCAATTACACTAAGAAAATGACTAGAAGTACCTTGAATTTCTTCTTTTGAGGAAAACTTGATAGGAAAGAAAGATTTCTTGTCTAAAGATTGGGATAGATTGCTCATTCTTGCCATGACCTAGAACAAAGCACCATTTTTAACTTAGTCTCCAATTTCCTCATCTGTAAAATCACAAGGTTGAATCAGGTGATCTCATAGTGTCTTCCACCCTCTAGCCCCCATTTTTGGAGTCTCACAATGCACCCTTATTACCAATTAGAGAGAAAACTACTTTAACTTTGGAACGTAAAATTGATTCCAAATGCCACATAATGAAAGAATAAATATGAAACACCAGGATACCACTTTAACAGAATCTTTTTTATGTCCATAATGGTATTTTATTATTATTATTATTTTTGCTAGGAACATTTTGAAGTTTATAGCTCTAGAATAAAACATACAGTCTTTCATCTAGTTAAGCAATTTATGGCTATTGTATTCTAAACTGCTCTACAATGCCACGGGAATAAATTTGCTGAGATTTACGTTATTTTATTTTTTATTTTAAATGACAGAAGCTGTGAATCAAGTTCACCAAGTGACAAAAGAAACTTGAGGTTGGTCTTCACATGGGTTGCACAGTAGGCTGGCATATTTCTCTGGCTCTCAGAAGCTCTGGCTCTTATCTCAAAAGATCAACTCAAAGTCAAAAACTTTATAGGGCTCTTAAGTCAGAAAAATACAGGAAAGAAGGTAATCAACAAATAGCAAGAAAATTTCCAAGTTTGAAGTAGAACAAACAGTATTTACACAACGTTGATTTTTCTAGATCTGGATAATGAAGTTGGGTTACTTCGGATAGACAGAGGCCAGGTGGGTGAATCAAGTGAATGATTTACTTATATTTTCGGACGTTATAATTTCTCAACTAACTCTCCCATGGATTGAAATTTCCCTGTGTGCATAGCACAGAGCTTCTTATAAAATAGGCAAAATAGTTTCAAGTTAAATGGGGATTTGGTCATTACTTAGTCCATCTCAAAACAAGAAAAGCTTACTCACTTCAAATTTCTGCCTGGGAGCTAAAGAATGCTGCCCTATCTAGAGGTACTCCTTTCTTTCAAGAACACTTAGTATGTGCCACATGGTTGGTACAATTCTCTGCATTGGGAGACCTGTAATGTGGGCCCATCTAGGCTCAGGATGAGAGGCAGGTAGAATACGTGTTGTACACAGACTGACCTCTATAAAATTGCTTAAAAATTGTTCAACATGAAGTTCACTTAACTAGATTAATGACTTTTTAGAGGATTTTTGCACTCACTGAAACCAGGGTTTCTAAATCTTGGTACTATTGACATTTGGGCGCTGGCTAATTCTTTGTTGTGGAGGGTTTTCCTGTGCATTGAAGGATGTTTAGCAGCATCCCTGGCCTCTATCTGTGAGTTTCCAGTACCACCTCCCCTGCCACAAAGTTTGACAACCAAAAATGTCACTAGACATTGACAAATGTCTTATGAGGGTCAAAGTCACTCCTGATTGACAGAAACTGAACAAAGAACACCCTAGAGTATGCCAATAATCAGCTTACAAAGGAAACCAGAGCTTTGAACCACTCTTTGGACCAATAACATAATATTTCATTTATTCAATAACTATTCTCATATCTTCATTACAGAAACATTTCTAGCATAGTAATGGCTACTTTTTGAGCAACTTCTCCGTGCTGAGTGTTTTACATGTTTTGGCTCATTTAAATTTCACAGGGACCCTATAAGGTATGAAGGTGAGTAGTAGTAAAACCTGGATTCGGATTCAGATTTTATTTACCCACCAAGCTCTTAAATCCTTCCCTTACTGCTGGTGGTTCTCATGACCTTGGAAATTTTGTAGATAAAAGAACATAGTGGTTAAGAGTACAGGTTCTGAAGACTTACTACCTAGATCTAAATCTTGTCTCAACAAATTCTTAGCTGTATAAGCTTGATTAAATTCTTTAAGCTCTCTGAGTTTTTGTTTTTGTTTTTGTTTTCCCATAGAAACCATCCCCTCAGAAGATTGCTGTGAGGATTACATGAGATATGTATGCAAACACCTGGCATATAGAAAGTGCCCAACTACTATGAGGTTAGGTTTCAAAATCATATGCCTAGTAGGACTAGAAAGTAATGTCAGGAGTAGAGTGGGCTCAGGCATTGCATTAGGGAGTGGTGTGGACTGTGGTGTACTATTAATATACAGGTCATACTCTGTCTATAGGTTTTCCAGCCAATCTTTTTCTTTTTCTTTTTTTTTTTTTTTCTGAGACGGAGTCTTGCTCAGTCACCCAGACTGGAGTGCAATGGCGCTATCTCAGCTCACTGCAACCTTTGCCTCCTGGGTTCAAGCGATTCTCCGGCCTCAGCCTCCTGAGTATCTGGGTGCATGCCACCATGTCCAGCTAATTTTTGTAGAGACAAGGTTTCACCATGTTCGTCAGGCTGATCTCGAACTCCTGACCTCGTGATCCACCCACCTCAGCCTCCCAAAGTGCTGGGATTACAGGCATAAGTCACTGCACCAGGCCCAGTCAATCTTTTTTAAAGCAGGTATAAGCCACATAACTTGTATTGCCAGAATGGATTGGAATTATGAGCCCTCTGTTTATCACTGAGGTAACTGAAGCTCAGAGAAGCAGAGAAACTTGTGAGGGTTTCGTTCCTCAGTGGTGACATTTTACATGGAACCTAGGCTTCTTTGCATCTTTGGCTGTGTCTCATACTCCTGCCCTAGATGTATTTCCTCCCACTCCTCAAAAACACCTCTTGCTTTTATTTTTGTAAATAAATTTTGATTTCTTCATGAGCTGAAAAGATATATTAATATAGGGACTTGAGCAGTGCTTATGGTATGGGATTGCTGCTGCCAGGGCATCTGAGCATTTAAATTACTCCCCACTGGGCGTCAGAAACCCCAGTGACAGACTGCAGAGTGCTCCAGCATGAGGATTATAGTTTTCTACAGGGATGAGAAGGGCCAAGGCTTGCGAATAAATGCAACCACCAATTAGACTCCTTCAACACTAGATTTAATTTAGAGGCCTTTAAACAGACAAGTTTGTTTTCGTTTAAATATCTGATTTTTTAAGGCCACCACCCTTTAAACTGTTTTTTTCTTTTGATCCCAAGTGGTTGGGGGAACTTGAGAATGAAAAATTTATATTTGACAGACTCATACCTCTTTGACACATAAAGTAGCTTAAGAGTCCAGAAAAATTCCCAATATTGTATATGAATTTCCAAATATTTCTGCTAGTTTATCCCACTATGAACATACACACACACACACACACAACTCTACTCTCTCCTTAATTATTATCCTATTATCCAGTAAGGCAGAGGTCATAATTGTTTTATTCATCTTTGTATCTTTAGCACAAAAAATAAAAAAGTCTGGTGTATCTTCTCTTTCTCTGTTCTTAATTACTTCCTGAAAACTTCTAGCCATTCATACTAGGACTAGTCTCTTGGTTATGTGAAAAAGAGCCTCTATCTCTTCTGAAAGACTGTTTCATAATTCCTCAATGTCTTTTCTTTTATAGCCCAAATATTATTTTCTCCTTCTGTGATTTCAGATACCTATACGACATTGATCATGCTATTTGAGCTATTCAACAACTTGTTTGTTTTTACTTAAATTCTGTGGCCTCTGTGGCAGAGACTTCTAGTTGCTCTCAAAATCCTCAACACCCATATACCATTTGTTATACACAATGTCCTATATATAATGTAGGCACATGTTCACTCCTGACCCCACATCAGCTAGCAACTTCTTTTCCCAGCCTTCCTGTGTAAGTTATGACTATGTGGCTATCCTAGAAAATAAAATGGAAATGAAAGTGATGTGTACAACTTCTGAGTCATGATCCTAAAGGGATCTACTCTCCCTTTCCCTTTTCATCCTGTCACCTGGATTATGGATAAGGTAGAAGCCATTTTAGACCATGCAGATGAAGGACTTCACCTTAGGAATGGCAGGACAACAAATTAAGAAGACTGGGTCCCTGGATAATCTTACAGAGTAGAGATGTTCTTCAGCTTTGGACGGATCACCTTTAGACAATTACTCAATAAATATGTGTACCTTATTTAAGCCACTGTTGAGTTGAAACAATTACGTACATCTAGATTAACAGTCTCCTAGTAGGCCAGTCACAGTGGCTCACACCTGTAATCCCAGCACTTTGGGAGACTGAGGCAGGTGGATCACCTGAGGTCAGTAATTCGAGACCAGCCTGGCCAACATGGCGAAACCCCATCTCTACTAAAAATACAAAAATTAGCTGGGCATGGTGGTGGGTGCCTGTAATCCCAGCTACTCAGGAGGCTGAGGCAGGAGAATTTCTTGAACCTGGGAGGCAGACGTTGTAGTGAGCTGAGATAGCGCCATTGCTCTCCAACCTGGGTGATAGGAGTGAAAACTCCGTTTAAAAAAAAAACCTAACCAAAAACAGTCTACTAATACAAGTTTCCTATATTTTGGTACCAGTGGTGAAGTTCAATAGATTAAAAACTACCTTAAATTTAAGTTATTGATTTAGCATTTGAGGAGTAAATGGAGAAGATATAAACTTTGCAAACTAAAGCTGGTGGCTTTTATTGTGCTATGTCATAGCTCAGAAAGCAGATCAGCTGTTTTTTGCAGCAGCAGTTTGATATTGAAACCTCATTATATTTCTTCATCCCAAATCCAATCCCCAGTTCCTCTCTGTTGTGGGCCCTGGTGCATGAGCCACTGCACCAGGCCCAGCCAATCTTTTTTAAAGCAGGTATAAGCCACATAACTTGCATTGCCAGAATGGATTATGCATAATTATGGATATTGCAGTTCTTCTCATCCTCACATCCAGACTTTTACTATGAGATAAGCATGTCTCATGCATTTGAATTTATAAGATTTTATGTTTTAAATACTGTTTAAAACCTGAAATACCAGGTACACCACCTTCCGGTCAGAGATTTCCTTCAAGTTTGATATTAATCTATTCATCAAATTTGCAGAGACAATTTTTCAGTTGTACTCAAAGGGAAATTGCCTTTAATTGCTCAAATAACTGAGTCTTTCTTACTGTTCATACACATACACACACACAATCATCTTAACATAGCTACATGTTAGTAAGGCATTTATGTTGGTTTTTTATGGTTTGTATGCTAATCTTTAAATCAGGGTTCAGCAAACTTGACCCATTAGCCAAATATGGCCCTTCTCTTTCTTTTTTTAAGTAAAGTTTTATTGGAACATAACTACCCCCATTTGTTTATGTATTGTCTGTCTGTGGCTGCCTTTGTGCTACAATGGCAAAGTCTAGTAGTTACCACAAAGATTACATGGCCACAAAGGATAAAGATTTACTATCTGGCCCTATGCAGAAAATGTTCTCTAATCCCCGTTCTAGGTAAGTGTTTCCAATCTTTTTTTTCATGAATGTTCCCACAAGGGACCTTTTGAGACATTTTGTTTTGTTTTTTTCATTACCCTGCCCTGTGAAATTTTAATGCCACAGATATACCAGATATTTGTGTATGTACCCTGAGTGTATTTGTTCTTTATACATAAAAATAGTAAGATTTCCCATCCTCTAAAAACCAATTGTTGCACCCTTAGAGGCACTATTACTGTTATTGAGAATCCGTTCTCTAGACCAGAATTTCTCAATTTCAGCACTCTTGATATTTTGGGACAAATAATTCTTTTTTTTTTTTTTTTTTTTGAGACGGAGTCTCGCTCAGTGGCCCAGGCTGGAGTGCAGTGGCGCAATCTCGGCTCACTGCAAACTCTGCCTCCCAGGTTCATGCCATTCTCCTGCCTCAACCTCCCAAGTAGCTGGGACTATAGGCACCCGCCGCCACGCCTGGCTAATTTTTTGCATCTTTAGTAGAGACGGGGTTTCACTGTGTTAGCCAGGATGGTCTCGATCTCCTGACCTCGTGATCCACCCACCTCCACCTCCCAAAGTGCGGGGATTACAGGCGTGAGCCACCGCGCCCGGCCAAGGGACAAATAACTATTTATGGTAAACGCTATCCTGTGCATTGCAGGATGTTTAGCAACATCCCTGTCCTCTACCCACCAAATGCAAGTAGCACTCCTCTATATAATCTATGACAACCCAAAATGCCTCCAGACAATGCTAAATGCCTTGGGATCAAGAGGCAGGCAAAATTATCACCAACTGAGAATTAATGATATCATTAAAAAATGAAGACTAACTTATATTACTACATCATAAACTTAATATGTTTTTCCTTATAATATTTACCATTAACAGAAAGTATCTTATCTCTTAGTTTATTACAACTTCTTAACAGGGATCAAAAACTACATCTTCAAATACTTTATTCTAAATTTCCCTCCAAAATTGGCATTGTACTCATTGGCCGGAAGTTGATTCACTGTTCTTGCCTATCTCCAATAATCTATGACATTTTCTACTGTAATGAGGTTCTTCAAAAACTAGCCAAGAGTTCAGTAATTCTATTTAACAGTTCCCTCAGTGTATTTATTCCAAGCCTGAAAATTTGAACTTTTTGAGAACAATTCTTATCATCCCTCTTATATATTGAGTTTTCTTTCTCTGCTAACAAAAACCATTCCGCCATGTAATTTATAAGAATTACTATCATTGTCAGAACCCCAAAAAAAAAAAGAAAGAATGGACTTGGCTTTTTTTAAATCATCAAACACATGAAATCATTTTCTAGATTTTTTGGCCCTAAAAAAAATAAATGTTTGTTGCCATTCAACCTCATCATATCACATAGAATTGGCTGGAAGACAAAATGACAGATAAGACACAATACTTTCCTGAGAGTGACTAGGGCATATTCAAGGTATTTTTGTGCCTTCCTTTGGAGTTGTCTAGAGGAACAACTGAGGATACGCATGTCCAAAAAAGGAAAGACATGTTTAACTCTGACATTCTTGGTAGAATTACGTGTTTGTATCAAGGAATCATTTTAACCTAACTCTATCACATTTCTATGTAATTTGCTGGAACTTGGCTTTTACAAGGTAATAATCTAAGGGAAAAGTAAAATGATCCTTTAGAATTTCTTTAAGGTTTGGGAACAAGGACAAACATAAATGATTAGAAAAGCAATTGGAAGTTATTGCAAAGTCTGAAAGGTAGTACTGTGGGCCACTTGAATCAAAGTTGGTTCCTTCAGTCAATCTTTCAATCTATCAAGCAAAGCCTATGCTTAACATCATGACATTGGCACATTCTCAAACTTAAGTGAACTAGGGGTTTTTCTTATGTTACCATCTATCTTGAACAATGGGAAATCTAAATGGCTTCATTTAAAAACCCTCATTACCTCTCTTTGTGATTTCTGAATAAATCACAAAACCTTTGCTCCAGCCTCCTGGAGCCAGAAATAGATGTTTCATCAACTGCATTGTTTGGTCATGTTTGAATGACCAAAATTACAGTGCAAGATTTCTACATTGTGCTGTGGTTGTACTGCTCTCTGGTTTGAGATACTAGCCTCTGTGTGTTCCTGTTACTAGATTTGTCTCCTACCCTGAACTATGGCTCCACTAACTTTATCTCTCACATGTTTTCTTTGCTTCAAAAAACCTTGTCTCTGTATCATAAGACTAAAACAAGCCCTGAACTCGGAGTTTAAAGATCTGGGTTGTTATTCTAACTCTGCCACTCACCAGACCAGCCATGTGACTTGGGTAAAACCCTTCCTTTTGCTGTGCCTAATTCTCCCCCAACACTACAAATAGTATTTGATCATAAAACAGAAAAGTTTATGTAAGGGTATAAGACATGGTTGGATCCAGGGGTTCTAACAATATTGTCAGAACTCTGTGAGTCCATAAAAGGAAAGCTTTCCTCTGATAGGCTGTCTGCATGGTGGAACCTAGCAGATGAAGGCTTGTATTTTCCCAGGTTCAATCCTGGTAGAGAGAGAAAATATTCCGTTTCACCATTTTCAGCACACATCCTAGGATTAAGCATCATTTCCTGTCTTGCATCATGTACCTGGCGTTTAACAGCCACCGTGGCCAGGACAATGGGTTGATTTAACTACAGTCTCTAAGACCCCAGAGACCATTAAGACAATATGATATGAGATGGAGAGATGGGAGAATTCTCCAAGAGGAAAATGAAGATGCTAATATAGAAGAAAGAGGAACATATACTTTGCTGGACACAAGAAGAGAGGTTACTGCAGACAGAAAAGCAGCTCTCTCTTTGGTGCAAATGTTGCTTTACAAACCAATATTTTAATCTCATTCCCACCTCTGCAGCTATCACTTAAGAACATTAGCCTTGATAATTATTGAGGCAGGGGCGTGCCCAAGATGGCCAAATAGGAACAGCTCCAGCCTCCAGCTCCCAGCGTGAGGGACACAGAAGATGGATGATTTCTGCATTTCCAACTGAGGTACCTGGTTCATCTCACTAGGGCATGTCAGACAGTCAGTGCAGGACAGTGGGTACAGCCCAAGGAGCAAGAGCCGAAGCAGGGCAAGTCATCACCTCACCTGGAAAGTACAAGGGGGAAGGGAATTCCTTTTCCTAGCCATGGGAAACCGTGACACACAACACCTGGAAAATTGGGTCACTCCCCTCCTAATACTGCACTTTACCAAGGATCTTAGCAAATGGCACACCAGGAGATTATATCCCATGCCTGGCTTGGAGGGTCCCATACCCACGGAGCGTCCTTCATTGCTAGCACAGCAGTCTGAGATCTAACTTCAAGGCAGCAGCAAGGTTGGGGGGGGGGGTGCCCGCCATTGCTGAGGCTTAAGTAAGTAAACAAAGCATCCTGGAAACTTGAATTGGGTGGAGACCACTGCAGCTGAAGGAGGCCTGCCTGCCTCTGTAGACTCCACCTCTGGGGACAGGGCATAGCCAAACAAAAGGAAGCAGAAACCTCTGCAGATGTAAATGTCCCTGTCTGACAGCTTTGAAGAGAGTAGTGATTCTCCCAGCACGGAGGTTGAGATCTGAGAACGGACAGAATGCCTGCTCAAGTGGGTCCCTGACCCCTGAGTAGCCTAACTGGGAGACATTCCCCACTAGGTGCAGACTGACACCTCACACCTCCCAGGGCAGGGTACACCTCTGAGACGAAGCTTACAGAGCAAGAATCAGACAGCAACACTTGCTGTCCAGCAATATTCTCTCTTCTGCGGCCTCCGTTGCTGATACCCAGGCAAACAGGGTCTGGAGTGGACCTCAAGCAAACTCCAACAGACCTGCAGCTGAGGGTCCTGACTGTTAGAAGGAAAACTAACAAACAGAAAGTACATCCACACCAAAACCCCATCTGTACGTCACCATCATCAAAGACCAAAGGTAGATAAAACCACAAAGATGTGGAAAAAGCAGGGCAGAAAAGCTGGAAATTTAAAAAATCAGAGTGCCTCTACCTCTCCAAAGGAATGCAGCTCCTCACCAGCAACAGAACAAAGCTGGACGGAGAATGACTTTGACGAGTTGAGAGAAGAAGGCTTCAGTCGATCAAACTTCTCAGAGCTAAAGGAGGAACTATGAACCCAGCGCAAAGACACTAAAAACCATGAAAAAAGATTTGACGAATGGATGACTAGAATAACCAACGCAGAGGAGTCCATAAACTACCTGATAGAGATGAAAACCATGACATGAGAACTATGTGACAAATGCACAAGCTTCAGTAATGGACTCAATTGACTGGAAGAAAGAGTATCAGTGATTGAAGATCAAATGAATGAAATGAACTGAGAAGAGAAGTTTAGAGAAAAAAGAGTAAAAAGAAATGAACAAAACTTCCAAGAAATATGGGATTATGTGAAAAGACCAAATTTACATCTGATTGGTGTACTGGAAAGTGATGGGGAGAATGGAATCAAGTTGGAAAACACTCTGCAGGATATTATCCAGGAGAACTTCCCCAACCTAGCAAGGTAGGCCAACATTCAAATTCAGGAAATACAGAGAATG
>NW_012122932.1:7747825-7748429 GCF_000951035.1 Colobus angolensis palliatus
TGAACTCCCATTCACAATAGCTTCAAAGAGAATAAAATAACTAGGAATCCAACTTACAAGGGATGTGAAGGACACCTTCAAGGAGAACTACAAACCACTGCTTAATGAAATAAAAGAGAACACAAACAAATGGAAGAACATTCCATGCTCTTGGATAGGAAGAATCAATATCGTGAAAATGGCCATACTGCCCAAGGTAATTTATAGATTCAATGCCTTCCCCATTAAACTACCAATGACTTTCTTCACAGAATTGGGAAAAACTACTTTAAAGTTCATATGGAACCAAAAAAGAGCCTGCATTGCCAAGACAATCTTATGTCAAAAGAACAAAGCTGGAGGCATCACACTATCTGACTTCAAACTATACTACAAGGCTAAAGTAACCCAAACAGCACAGTACTGGTACCAAAACAGAGATATAGACCAATGGAACAGAACAGAGCCCTCAGAAATAATATCACACATCTACAACCAACTGATCTTTGACAAACCTGACAAAAACAAGCAATAGGGAAAGGACTCCCTATTTAATAAATGGTGCTTGGAAAACTGGCTAGCCATAAGTAGAAACCTGAAACTGGATCCCTTCCTTACTCCTTAT
>NW_012122932.1:7750158-7775520 GCF_000951035.1 Colobus angolensis palliatus
GTTCACGCCATTCTCCTGCCTCAGCCTCCCGAGTAGGTGGGACTACAGGCGCCCGCCACCACGCCCGGCTAATTTTCTGTATTTTCAGTAGAGCTGGAGTTTCACCATGTTAGCCAGGATGGTCTCGATCCCAATGCCTACTTTTGACCCTGCAACAGATACCTCAGCCTCAGAATTTTGAGACGCACTGCTGCAGGCCTTTCCCCAGGACTGTCTCGATCTTAGAAGTTCATCAAGGGAGAAAATCATTCGTGTATGAGAATTCATCCGTGAGTAAGTAAATTATTGGCCCTCTAGAGTAGGGGCTTACAGCCCTGTTGTTCTATATTCTCATTTTTATCTATCATTACTGCAAATTAGCATGTTGTAGGAATTATAAGAGTCATGAAAGCACATTCCTAAAAACTGTGGACCAGTGGAACATTCTTTGGGGACTCCTGTTTAAGTTTCACCTTCGACCAGGCACGGTGGCTCACGCCTGTAATCAATCCCAGCACTTTGGGAGGCCGAGGTGGGTGGATCACCAGGTCAGGAGACCGAGGCCGTCTTGGCTAACATGGTGAAACTTGGTCTCTACTGAAAATACAAAAAAAAAAAAAAAAAATTAGCAGGGCTTGGTGGCGGGCACCTGTAGTCCCAGCTACCGGGGATGCTGAGGCAGGAGAATGGCGTGAACCCGCGCTGAGATCACGTCACTGCACTCCAACTGGGGCAACAAAGTGAGACTCCGTCTCAAAAATAAAAAATAAAAAAGTTTCACCTTCTGTAATGTACCTTCCACTTTGCTACGTAGTTCTATCATCGAGTCCCTTCCATAAACCCATGGGAAATATCATCTCTATCCTAGCAGAGGTCTGACTTTTTAGCTTATTTTTAGGGCTTCTGTGACTCTGTCATGGACTTCTGGTGAGACTTCAGTGAGACTTTGGGCATGCGGCTTACTGCTGTGGATCTCAGTTCCCTATTCTGAAAGAAAAAGAACATAAAACAGTATGTACTTTCTCTTTCAGGTTTGCTACAAAATATTAAATGAGTTAGATATGCGAGCTGTTGAACGGTGATGTTATACTGGAAAAAGACTTTAGAGTCAGGAGATGTGTGGGTATCATCTGTGGAGTTCTAGAGACGGAAACAATCCCTGATATTATTATTACATAGTCAAATGGTACCAAAATGGTACTAAAGGTCAGTCAAATGGTACAAAAGGTCTTCTTGATCATATTCCACATCACAATGTGTGAGCTACCACAGTCTGCTTGACCTTCTCCTAAGCCTGTTTCCCTTCCCAAGCCCAGTGTTAGTTCCTACCATGTCCCAGCAACACCCAGCATCTCGCTGTCCTGCACCACCAAATTAAACATCTCACCCAGGGCATTTGCCCAGGAAGGAGGTGTAGGCAGTTCCCTGTGTTCTGGATCACCAGAAGGTGGGGCAGGGCCATCTGCTCATGCACAAGGACAGCTGCATTCCCCATTGTGAGACATAGGATGAATCATTGGCCAAAAAGCAAATTTTATTTCACTGGATGAAAAATTCACAGAGCTACACAGTCTCATGAGGTTGTTTCGGGTGTAACTGTAGAAAGTAACCGAGCTCAAAAACTGTTATTGAGTTTTTGAATGACAATACTTTATATGGTTCAAAGAGAAATTATATAGTAATATATTATTTTATATATTTTACATAATAAAAATATTATATAGAGGCTGTCCTTCACTTTGCACAATTCCAATATACACAGACTTTAGTTGCCATAGTTTAGTTAGATAATGCCAGTCTCCTAACAACATGGTTTAGATTGCAATTACCACAGTATATTAACTATGGTTAACTGAATAGAGTACATACTTTTTTGCTAGCTCTTCAGCCCACAACTCACTGCATAAATAGCAGATGGAGGTCATAATCAATAAGTGATCATGTCACCTCTTTCAAAATCTGTTGGTAATTGGTCACCATGTATCTGTTATTCACAGACAGCAAAGCATGTAGTTGTGTTGCCTTCATATCTCCCAGTAATAAACCCATATGACACTTTACAAAAATGGATCATCAAAAGAGGAAATTGGCCAACATAGATGAAAGTTCAACAGTACTAGAACAAAGGTAATATGCAAGAAGTGAAATTTGAATCAGACCATAATGGACTTAAGAAATAGCTGAACATGGTAAGGTTGTCATTGCCATGACTCCAAATATACTGCTAAAGGAACTCAGCAAAGGTGAAATTATTAAAATTAGTGTGAAAAGTGTGACAAAAAGGATGAGTATATCCCAGAGAGGGTGATACCAGTAAAACACTTCACGTTAGGAAAACTCTTGGATATATTTCATGGTATTAAAAGAAAATTTAGGCCAAGCACGGTGGCTCACGCCTATAATCCCAGCACTTTGGGAGGCCGAGGTGAGTGGATCACTTGAGATCAGGAGTTCAAGACCAGCCTGACCAACATGGTGAAACCCTGTCTCTACTAAAAATACAAAAATCAGCAGGACGTAGTGGCGAGTGCCCAGGGGGCTGAAGCAGGAAAATTGCTTGCACCCGGTAGAGGTTGCAGTGAGACAAGATTACGCCACTGCACTCCAGCCTGGGCAACAGAGGGAGACTCTGTCTCAAACAAATAAATAACTAGAAAAGGAGAAAATTTATGAAGGAGGGTGAGCGTTCACCAAGGCATAGGACATAGGAAACATGTCTGTTCTCTGTGGTAAGCTATATGACAAGCAGAAGGTAAACACTGTTCAAACCATGTTTTTTTGGTTTGTTTTTTATTTGTTTTTTTAACAAAGAAATGAAATACTTTAATCTTCAACATTTCTCATAGTTTAATTACAGTGTATCAATTAAATATTAGTTTTACTATTTTTTGTATTTCCTTATATAGTTATAACCAACAGCAGGAGAGTTTTTAAAGTTTTGATAAAAATTGTTAAAGGTCATGGGACAATCATAATTATTGTGCTAATGATTAAGACTGCATTATGTCGTTGCAGTTTGCACAGTCATTTTATGGTCCCACACTACCCTCTAAAGTGAAGACTGTATATTTATATCTATTCCTTTTAAAAGAGAGAAATTAGGTGACATGAGTCACAAAGGAAGAATGTATTCTTATAGTGCCTACTGGCTATAAAATGTGATTCTGGGAACTGTGAGAAAGAAGAAAAAATTGGATGTGGTTGTTACCCTCATGAACTTTGAGCTCTCCTTTAAGAAGATAAAGATTTTACATAAAGGAAACCTGTATGGCATAAGGATAATTCACATAATAAATGCCCCCTTAACATAAACACTCAAAATAGGGATTGCTTTTTCTTATAGTAATAGACGATGGAAAACATTTAGCCAGCAACTGATCTTGAAATACAAAATTAAAATATAGAAAACAAAAAAAATCAAAAAAAGAAATTTAAATATAAAACCAAGTTTATTTTTTATTAATCCACATTTAATTTAAAATTGCAGCAATGTCTTAATTCATGGGTGAATTAAGTATGAACTACATTATCTGTTGGCATATTTTTTCTTTAATTTTGTGGTAGCAAGATACACCATCCTTTGCTTTAGGCTGGATTCTTAAATCATGATTATAATATAAGTAATTTTTACAAGAATATTTGATAGCTCATCAATTTTCTCAAGGACTTTTCTCCATCTTTTGATATCCAAATCCTTCCAACTTGAAACTTCTAGGTTGTTGCAATAGTTATTCATTTCTTTTTCCTCTTTCACTAATTTAATTCTGCCAGCTCCTCATTTGCCCACAGCTTAAGGACAGTTAAAGGAGCTATCCAACATCACTTTCACAGATACCACAAAGTCTTGCAATTTGCAAATTGACTTTGCAGCTGCTTTACATTTTGTTATAACTCTAAATTCTGATAATCAACAGAAATTTGTCATTTGAAGGTGATATTTTATGGTCTACATCAGAGTCAGCAAACTACAGCTCAAGAAGCAAATCTGGCCCACTGCCTGTTTTTGTAAATAAAGTTTTATTGACACACAGCCATACATATTTATGTATATATTGCATATGGCTGCACTCATACTACAATAGCAAAGTTGAATAGTTGTAACAGACAACAGGGACCACAAAGCCCAAAATATTTACCATCTGACTTTTTACAGAAAAAAATTTTACCAATCCCTGGTCTGGACTGGTGTTGGTTTTGAGTGAATAGAGATGGTTGCATGGACACAGATTTGATAAGAGTTCAATTAATTAGCAAAGGTTCTGGGTTCATGATTTTTGTCCCCAGACTAACTCAAAGGTGAAAAAAATGTGGTAAATATTCTGCTAACTCTTAACAAAATCTAACTTTTTAAAAATTTCTATTAATGAGACAAAGTGCTACAGTATTTTGGAGGAGAAGGAGCTCCCTATGGCTGCTGGAGGAAGGTTCCCTTAGAGAGATGGTATGACTACAGGACTTCAAAGCATGTGTAGGATTAAGGGTCACAATCTTCTCTAAAAAGAACAATATGGATGGTAATTTTCCGTAGTTACCAACTAATAATAATTAACCATCTTGCTGAGATGACAGGGTGTATCTAGTAGAAGAGATGGATAAAGAATGTGTCTGATTAAAATCTTCCTAATTTCTGTTGAGTTAGAGAAGTTAGCAGCAGTTCCAGTAACAGGGACGCAAGATCTACCAATGGTCATAGCAAAGTGTAATCAAGGTACCTGCCACCTGCCCTACTCAATGTTTTAATGAAACCTCCAAGCCCCAGTGGCATTCAGCATGGCTACTTCCTTCTCAACTAGTGGTCAGAGTTTGGAAGGGAACCTAAGAGAAATTCCTCTTTATTATGTTATTAGCTGACAATCAATGCTTGCCTCAAGGGCTGTCATTCCTGGAAAACCTTCAAGACCTAAAGGACCTAGGCTAATGCCTCTAATTCAGTGGAATTTCAACCAAGATTATAAAATATAGGGGAAGCAAGGATTTCCTTATCAGCCACAAAAATGTTAATTTCCATGGGGTTACTTGGCCTTTCCTCTTTAAGTTATACATTTAGCCTGTGCCAGCCTCTTTCAATGTACAATTGGATCATCAGCTCCTGGAACCAAAGCAAAGGTGTTCTGCCCCAGAAGCCTGATCTCAGCAAGGTCTCTTTTTAATGACCAGTCCTCCATGCCTACCCTGCTCCTCCATGAGGCCATGGGAGTGATTAGAGATGCGGGTGGCCTCACAAGGCTCTAGAGAGGAATTCCAGCCCTCAGATCTGTCTTGAGTTTGCCAGCTGGGAGAGGGGCCCAAACTGAAGCACAGCAGTTGCCTGTCAGGGGAAAGAGCAGAGCTGCTGAGGCCTGCGGTGCCTCTAGGTTCTGTGCCATTCTTCAAAGGCTGCTGCCAGCACATTGTGTGAGGCCACCCTGGTGGCGGGGGCGGATGCAGCTTCTCTGGCTCTAGTCTCCGCTTCAAGGCCACTTCAGGATTTTAAGCTGCTTGGAGAATGACAGCTGTCACTGCATGTGCACTGGGGAATTGTAAGGGGGAGGATTTGGGACTAACTACAGGGTCTGTTCCCTGCTGCTCCAGTTTTTGTTTTTTTTAGCAAACGTAATTATAGACAGCAATTTTAAGAAGCTGTGGCTGCTCCAATGTCGCTTTCTTCCAAAAACTGGACTGTGTGTTGCTGAGAAGGCACGGTAAGTCGTTTCTAGCACATATCCAACTTTGACCTCTAGCCCTCCTTCATCTACCAGTTAGTCAGTAGGCCCAAATCTCAAGGCGCAGGTGCAAGCTACCTCCCCCGACCCTATGCCTTCTTCCTGTTCAGATTTGTTTTTCATACCTGTCATCTTCCCTGCCGGTCCAAAAGTTCTTTATGGGCAGGGACTGTCTTACTCATTTTTATGTGTCCCATATAACCTCACACTGTGATGTGCTCATAGTGTTTGCTGTGTGACATTGGTCAAATTACTTCACCATGCTTACCATCAGTTTTCTTTGCTACAAAATAAGGTAATTGAAGTAGATGGTTCCTTAAGTCCCATCCAGTTTTTATGTAGGGCAAAATACTCATTTCTGTTCATAGTAGCTGTGTTACTATAGGCAAGTTATCATCTTCAGAGATGATTTTTATTTTTGGAAAGGGGGATAATACCCATCTCCTGTATACTATATGGGCATTAAATATGTGTTGGTATGTAATTACTAAGGGCTGCTTTGTCATGTGTATGCAAGAACTCTGCAAAATGACATCTATTATTTCTGCTCTAATACAGACAAGAAAATAGGCTCAAATAGATAAAACAATTGGTCCAATATCATACAGGTAAGAAACAGACTAGTTGACATTTGAACCTAAGCAGGCTCTGTTGCCTTTCCTCAGTCTGTATGACATGAGTGCTTTGTAGGCAGCATCATAATATTCCCCAAATCTTCAACCACTCTCAGTCAAGAACAAAGCCCATGATATTTTGAAAGACATGCAAAGTCCTCTCTATGATCTAACCTTGATCTTCAATTTCCATGTTCAGTAAACATGATTTAGACACGCAGTTTTTAAAACATGCACAGATCCCACCTTTGCTTGTGCTTTATCCACCAAAAATGACTCTTCTCATGTATGAACAAACTCTCCTGGTGAAAACATTTTCTTCTTTGTAATCCCAATGCAAATGATCTGATAGTACTTCTAGGAAAACTTCTCTCATTGTCATTCCCTTCAGTCTCCCAAAAAAAAATGATTCAGTAAGTCTCATGCAATGGAAGCTTGACAGAGGGAAATATTGTTATGGGCTGATAAGGACTGGGAGTGCAGCCTGGATGGACAAGGACTAAAGTCAGGCTTGAAGAATATATTCAGACATTGGCTTGCTTTCTAAAGAAGAGAGCTCTGCACTCCTTATTTCTGTTAGCTGCCAAGGTAATTGGAATGAGGGATAAATAATGTGTGGGAAAAGGTAGGTAGGGATAAGATTTAGAGAAGCCTTGAATCCCAGGACAAGGAATCTGGATTTCATCCTGTAGCCCAGCTTTCTTCTAGGTGGCTCTCAAACCACCTAGCCCACCAGGACTGCTTGTTTGGAGTGAAGGTTCCAGTCCTGCCAAATTCTAGGAATTCATACTAGAATTCATACTGACAAGACCCCTAGGTGACTCTGATGCACCCTGAAACTTGAGAAACTGTGCAATAAGGACTTGAGAGAATATGTGAATGAGTCTTTGAGGAAGATTACTCTGGTGGTTATATGGACAAGGGACTGAAGGAAACAGGGACTAGTTGGAGGCTCCAGAAATAGACTTCAAAGATCATAATTGCGTGATGCTCCCCCTGATGGTTGATTGTGACCTGACTTTGATAGCTAGACTCCTATGCCATAATCCCCTCTGAGCCTTACTTCCTCCTCTTTATCAGTTCTCTTATGTTAAAAAGTCACTAATCTTCAACATTATTATCTATTTAATCTAAGCCAAAGAATTTATAGGATTGGCCAAATTTTTCTAATGGTAGATAATTTTTTCTTATGATAAAAATTAGTACTTTTTCATGTTTCAGTTATTTTTCCCACAAGCTGTAGGGCTGTCAAAACAGATGTAATTATATTTCCTTTACAGATGAAGAAACTGGGTCCACCTATACCATACCATCCATAATATAAGGGCTGACTGTTGCCTGTAACTGAGGTCTCTTGACACCAGGCCAGGACTTACCTTTTGTTTTTGTTTTTTTTTAAACCAGAAGATTAAGGCCATGTCTTTTTCATTAAAAATAAAGAGCAGGTGACCAGGTTTTCCAGGGCACACTACAACTGCAGTGAAGCCTTGCTTGTAATGAGAATGCCCAAATCCTGCCCTGTCTTTGACCAAATGTACAGCAATGGAAAGGGGGTAGCTTAAAATGTACATTCTCTGAATTATGCCATGGGGGGCCTGGAACAAGGGGAAAGAACCAGTGGCTTTGCTGACATCAGAAAACACAGGTGGATAAAGCAGGTTCTGAACGTTTCCTCAAAGGGCAGTTGGTGAGTTGAGAGAACAGAATCTGATAGAGAGCATGTATGACTCAGCATCATTAGTGTTTCCATGGGCTTGGTACAGCCTGAATCTTTAGGGGATCAGAAGGGTGGGAGATAGTAATGAAAGATCAAGGGGAACAAAGGGGTGAATAATAGTGTGTCTTCTCCGCTTTCCTTCTCCTTCTGTGATACCACTTTGCCTCATCCCAGGTAAGGCCTATGATCAATCAAATGGCGAGTCATCGGCTACCCACTGTTACCTATTGGATTAGAATCCTTCTAACATCTATTTCTTTTGCAGGTACTGGTCCATGTTTAAAATAGGCTAGGGATAGCCACAGCATGAAGACTTAGCCAAGCTTCAAGGACTAGAGTCATTAGAAAAAGAGCTTAGTGAGGAGCTAGCTCTTGGCTTAGTGCTATTAAAATTTTATTTTTAAAATTAGGATCATTCTTAAGTACAGCACTTTTAGTCTAACCATTTCATTGGGAATAGAGAGAGATAGATAGTGAGAGATTACTCAAAGATAAGCATCTCTGTATGCTCAGCACCACAACATCCAGGACTAATGACTGATCCATGGTAAAATCACTTAAATTATATGAATGAATGGTAGAAATCAGGGCACCCCTAGAAAAGCTTACTTAGCAAGCCAAAAATTCTGATTCCAGTGCTAGGACAGGAAAAAACACAAGATGAGCCCCAAGCATTTTGTAGTACTAGAAAGTAAAGATGTGTTCAAAAATCAAAAGGATGGGGCATGTCAAAGAAACATGAGAACCAATCTGAAAGAGCTCCCAATAACAAACTCTTTAATAATTTCAGCAACAAAATAGTGTAAAACTCTATTATAACCCAAAATACAAACTAAATATGCATGAGTCTATACTGAATAAATTATTGAAGAAATGAATAAACAGGAGAGAGGAAATAAATCTTTCCTATAGAATAATTACAAATAATCTCTGTTGATATTTCCTCCTAGAAGAGGTGAGCATGTCTTGCTTTCCCTGGAATATGGGCCATACTTAGTGAGTCACTTCCATAGAATAGAGTAGGAAAAGGGAAAGCTGTGACTTTACCATAGAAAAATACGACAAATGCAACCTTAACAAAGTAATAAAGGTCAGCATCATCAGTCATGGCCTGTGGATATCACGTACCCTCTTATATATGATAAAGTGATGATATGTGACACTTCTATGCTATTTTTTCTATAAACCTATCACTTCAGTCTAATAATGAGAAAAACATGAGACAAACCCAGATTAAGGGACATTTTCCAGAATGCCTGTACAGTCTGAATCTTTAGGGGATCACAAGCGTAGCCAGTATTCTTCAAGAATGTTAAAGTCAAGAAAAACAAGGAAAGACTGAGGAACGGTTATATACCAAAGGAAATTGGGAGACATGACACCTAATTACAATGTGGTACCCTGGGTTGTATGCTGGAACAGAAAAAGGACATCAGTGCAAAAACAGTGAAATCCAAACAAAGTGTAGAGTTTAGTCAGTAGTTCATGACATTTCTTTGTTTTGAAAAATGCACCATGGTAATGTAAAATGTTAATAATGTGGTAAAGTGAGTGGGGAATATATGGAAGTTCTCTGTCCTATCTTTGTAATCTTTTCATAAATTGAAAATTATTCCAACACCAAAATTTTATGCTAAAAAGATTAAATAAAACAGTTCAGTTAATTCCCAATTGTTAAACAACGGTATTTAATACCCTATTAAACATTGGGTTATATAGGATTTAAGCTCTCTGATGAACAAGAAGTAAATTATAAAACAAACAAAATAGAAGCCAAAATTAAACTACTTAAGATTATTGACCATGAATTACATAATGCTTTCTTCCTGTAGTCTGCTCTTGAATAAAATAAAATTCTGTTACAAAAATTTGGAAACAGTGAAACAGTGATAGCTAGATATCTTAATTTCCAACCTCAAGTTCGTTTCTATACAAAACTGGGCTCCAAAAAGACTTTGTAAAGATGGAGCTATTAAGTTAGTTTTGTAACTCTAATATCCAAAGACATGTCATTTTTGTCTATTTTTAGTGGCTTAGTCTTGTCTTTTGTCAAGAACTTAGTCAGACACGCCGCACAGCCCATTAAACCTATTAGTTATCATTACACCATCTCAGCCATTAGTTTATTTTTTACTGTTGTTTTTTTCTTTTTCTTTTAAGGAAGAAATACTTTGTGTTCAAATTTAGACTCTTACTTGTGAGAACAAAAGTAGCTCAGAACATTGGAAGTTAGAGCAGCAAAAGACAACACGCACACATGCTCATACACACACACACACACACAAACACACGTGTATATGTATACACAGAGAACAGTCGCATTCCTTACTCATTGTTGCCCGTGGTAGTTCTAAGCTATGTTTACACACATTGGTACACAGAACTGCCTCCTTCAGCTGCTTAGGGCCACAAAGGATAGAAAAAAGCAAATTGGGAATTTGAAAGGTCAATGGGAGCTACTGGTTCCTCAAAAAGCAATGGGTGTGTAAGTGGAAAATGAGATAAACGACTAATTCCTGAAACCCACACATGGATTGATTAACGTACTGCCATTATAGATGAAGACACAAGGGTTAGGGAGCCACAATATGAATAAGTGATGGACCCAGAATTAGCTAGAATTTATCTCTTTTATTCTAGAACTCACATTCTTAACCTCTAGACTATACTGACTTTAAATACAATAATGTTACTGATTGATCATAGATATTATTTCTGTTACAATTAGAATCAATGACCATCTTAGTTCATAAAAGTTGGTCTACATCTGATTTTTTTTCTCTAGAAGTGAAACTGCCGACTTAAAGAATATGAGTACCTGAATTAATAGTTAAATTTCTTTCTGTAATGATTGCATCAATTTATAATCAGTTCATTGCTACACACTTACCACAGCCTCACTAGCATTGTCTTATTATTAATATTTTTAGCCTTTATTTTCAGCTATAAGAAATATTTTGTTTTCATTTGCAAATATTGATGAGTGAAATGAGAAGAGCAGGTTGCTTTGGAGCATATAACAAGAGGACCTATTATAATCTGGAAGTTCAAGAAAGACTTCCTTGAGGATGACACTGAGATCAAAAAGCTGAATAACAAGTAATTAGATAAAGGGAGAAGGCTGGTAACAACATGTTCAACAGCACTAAGATAAGGGAAACTTTTTTGAAACGGAGTCTCAGTCTGTCACCCAGGCTGGAGTGTAGTGGTGCGATCTCGGCACACTGCAACCTCTGCCTCCCGGGTTCATGCCATTCTCCTGCCTCAGCCTCCCAAGTAGCTGGGACTAAAGGCACCTGCCACCTTGCCAGGCTAATTTTTTGCATTTTTAGTAGAGATAGGGTTTCACACCATGTTAGCCAGGATGGTCTTGATCTCCTAAACTCGTAATCCACCCGCCTTGGCCTCACAAAGTGCTGGGATTACAGGCGTGAGTCACTGCACTCAGCCCTTAAGGGTTTTTCTTTTTTGTTTTTGTTTCTTTAGGTTTTATTTTTCTTGATGAATATCTTAGAACTCTATATATTAAAGGTATTCATCTTTAATGTCATTTGTTATCAACATCATTTGTTCTTTTCTTACACTGTAATATATGGTGTTTTCACTTAGATTTTTTTGCTTTCCTACAAATTATAATAAATGACTCTTTATTTCTTTTTTGTGAACTTTAATATACTCTATAACTTGTCTTTATTTCTGCTACAAAACTTAATATTCTCCAGCTCACAGATGTGTGACATCCACTTTATTCAACTTAACCTTCTCATACAGTTGAAGCCATTTTCCCATTCTTCTTTCTCGATTACCACCTCTGTCATTGACATAGTATCTGTTAGCTATTTCTATGTAACTAACATAATCCCATGTGGCTTCTACTGATCTGAGCTGGGTTGGCAGGACTCACTCATGTACCTGAGGTCGACTAAAGTCAACTAGTTCGTTCTAGCTCGGCCTATCAGATGCCTGGGACCTCAGCTTGGACAGCTTGGCTGACTTACCTTTGTTCCATGTGACCCCATTCTCCAGCTGGCTAGACTGGATTTGCTTTTAAAGTGAATTTGGAGTTCCAAAGGTGTGTGAAGTCTAGGCATAAAATTGGCACAATTTTTCTGCCACAATCTATTTGCCAAGGCAAATCACAAAGCCAGCTACCCTCAACAGGTGAGAAAATAGGCTCATCTCTTTATGGAGGGGCCTATATAATGTGGTGAACAATTAGGGCTAATTTTGCAGTCTACCCATGGAAAATGGAATTTTTATTACCTCATTTTATTTGTTTACATCTTCCTTAAGGTCGAGTTCAAATTCATCAACTTACTTTCTTGTGCTTTACATCCCACTGCCTATTTACGTTATGCTTATTTTACTGAACACTGTGATAAGTGACTTACGTCCTTATAACTTAATCCCCCCAAAAATACGTGAGTTAGGTACCATTATTGCCCCCATTTTGTAGTTAAATACCTGTTTTTCCAAGAATAACTTTTCTGAAAGACTCACAGCCAAAGTGTCAGAACTTAGACCAGAATTCAAGTATAATACAGGAGTTTTAGGGGTTTTTTTGTTTTTGTTTTTGTTTTTGTTTTTGTTTTTGAGACGGAGTCTCGCTCTATCGCCCGGGCTGGAGTGCAGTGGCTGCAAGCTCCGCCTCCCAGGTTTACGCCATTCTCCTGCCTCAGCCTCCTGAGTAGCTGAGACTACAGGCGCCCGCCACCTCGCCCAGCTAGTTTTATGTAATTTTTTTTTTTTTTTAGTAGAGACGGGGTTTTACCGTGTTAGCCAGGATGGTCTCGATCTCCTGACCTCGTGATCCACCCATCTCAGCCTCCCAAAGTGCTGGGATTACAGGCGTGAGCCACCGCGCCTGGCCAGGAGTCTAGGGTTTTAACCTCTGAGCTTTTACTTACTTAAAAATGTAAGCTATTTATGGAAAACCACAAAAAAGTTACATTCAACCAAAATAGCCATTTTAACCTTTTGCTAAATCAAATAACATTTTAAATAATTTATATAATGTAAACAGATGTTCAGAGGTCATCAATTTGGGGAGTCTGCTATACTGTAAATGCTATCTATTAATTTACTTTCTTCCTACATTTGAAGTAAGACCACATTATTCAATTATTGAGGAAGCCCTCAGTCTTTTGTACAGCAGTGTAGTTAGAGAACTCCCTGCTCTAAAGGTGTTAAGATAAAATTAGTCCGTTTTTGTAATATACTTCAATTCCCTGAGTTTGGAAATCAAGTCTTCTTCGGGATACTGAGGAGAAAGAAGCGCTTGAGGCTGAGAGTTTGAGACCAACCTGGGCTATATACTGAAACCCTGTCTCTACAGAAAATGAAAATAAAATTAGCTGGGAGTAGTGGTGCACACCAATAGTCCCAGCTACTTGGGAGGCTGAGGCAGAAGGACTACTTGAGCTCAGGAGTCTGAGGCTGCAGTGAGCCACAATGGTGCCACTGCACACCAGCCTGGGCAATAGAGTGAGGCCCCCGTCTGCCCCCTGACAAAATAAATCAGGTTTTGTGTATCTGCCCAGATCCCCTGTGCCTAGCACAGTGTGAAGGATGATAAACGTATCTGTAGAACAGAGACTCTTGAATAGTATTTAGCACAAAACTTTGTATTGTATAAGTGAGAAGTGGATCCATAGGAGAGGTTTGATTGACACCAAGCCACTTGAACAATTAGTGAAAAATGCTGGACTAAACACTGTTCTGCCTACTCTCTGGTCAGAGCTTCTACTCTGTGTTTGTTTGATGTTTTCTTTTTTTTTTTTTTTTGAGACGGAGTCTCGCTCTATCGCCCGGGCTGGAGTGCAGTGGCTGCAAGCTCCGCCTCCCAGGTTTACGCCATTCTCCTGCCTCAGCCTCCTGAGTAGCTGAGACTACAGGCGCCCGCCACCTCGCCCAGCTAGTTTTATGTAATTTTTTTTTTTTTTTAGTAGAGACGGGGTTTCACCGTGTTAGCCAGGATGGTCTGGATCTCCTGACCTCGTGATCCGCCCGTCTCGGCCTCCCAAAGTGCTGGGATTACAGGCTTGAGCCACCACGCCTGGCCTATTTGTTTGATGTTTTCTAAGACAAAGAAATAGTATTTCCTTCCCTATATATACAGTGGTATAGTTTTTTTTTTTTTTTTTTTTTCCTTCCTTTTCTCTAACTCAAAAACTTGCCGGACTCAGTGCTCCTGGGAGTGTTAAAGCAGAATGTGCTTATTTACTTTTATTTTTTGTACCGTTTTCCTTCTTTTTTATGATCCTGGCTTTTGACTGTGTGGCAGAAACATATAAAAATTGGCATAAAAGTAGGAAAATGTGCCCCAGATGCTGCATTAACTGTGAAATAAGTTTAAATGCCTCCAAACAGGGTCTGGTCTCTTCTCTGTCAGCTTCCATACAACTCATCCTGAAGTTTTCCTTTTATCTACAGTATGAGGAACATGGTGGGAGATAAAGACCCTGCCAGCTTGCTAGTGCCTTCACAACAAATCATTGCATAGGCTCAGGCAGCCTTCACATTTGTGGGCAGATGGGGAGCAGTAGAAAAAAGCGGGGCTGTAGTTCTGTCTCAGAAAACACCGGTGAAACCATCTGGATATCGAGTCCCTACTGGGGCCACAACAACAGATTTTCAGACAGAAGTTCGTACATACTAAGGTCATGCCTGATACTTGTGTTCTCAAAGCTCTCTTTGGTCTAGGGAATTTGAAAAAGGACACACCATTATTGCCACACTCCTTAACCTCTCTCCCAGCTTCCCATCTTGCATTCATCCTCCATTCTCCTCACTGTCGTCAAGGGATCATTCAAAAGCAAAAGTCATGTTGTGCCACTGCGTTGACTAAAACCCTCCCATATCCTCTTACTACCCTTGATGATATCTACGCTTTGAACCAGAGCCCTCGAGGCCATCCTCTTTACAGTCCCTGCTGTTCTCCAGCCCCCTATTTCTCTCATCCTGACCATACTTCTTGCACTTCCTCAGATGAGCTGTGCCCTTTCTTCTCTCCAGGTCTTCACCCATGCTGTTCCTGTGCCTGGAACATCCCTTTCTCCTCTTCTCACTCTCCCCCACTTTTAAGCTGCATCCTAGACAGAACTTCTTCAAAGGCTGTGACAGTGACATGGGCTTTCATTCCCTTCCCCTGGGTTCTGCCCCATGATCCCAGAGCACCTTGGCCTTCTTTTATCACAGTTCTGCTTTCTTTTGTACTGTGACTGAAGCTTATGTAAGGTAAACAATTTGTGAAGTGTGCCAAATTATGCCTTAATATGCATCTCTAGAACCTAGCATAGTGTTAGACATCTGAATAGGTTAGAGGTTAAGACAGTAAACTCCCTGTGTTTAATTCTGGATTCCATCAATTATTAGCTGTGTAAATTTGAGAAAGCCATTTAGACTCTCCAAGCCTCAGTTTCCTCGTTTGTGAATCAAGAATAATAGGACCTACCTCATTGAATTATGTTGAGAATTACAATTAATTCACCTTAAGTTCTTAGTACAGTGCCTGTCTTGTATATTAAGTCTTCAAATGTCACCTGTTACTAAGGTGCTCATTGAACAAATACATCAAACAGATGAAAAGCTAAGATATCTTCCCCAGATCTTCTTGAACTTACTGTTTATCACTTTCCTTTTCTGGGTTTTACTTTCTACATGAAGAACGTGAAAAGACTCAGAAAAATTATCTCTAAGGGGCTATACGGTGACAAGTGAGAAGCTGTTCCAGGAAGGAGACACTGACAATGCTGTTATTTATCTCCTCAGAACCCTGTAATATAGGTGGGTGATTGGACAAATGAGAAAAATAAAGCCCAGAGAGGTAAGGCGACTTGCCTAAGGTCTTGTAGACAAATGGAAAAGCCAAATCTAAAACTTGAGATTAATCCCCCAAGGTTAACTTATTTCTTATTGTTATGACATCAAACTTTTTATTTTGAGCAGAAGAATCTCACTTAATTTTTGTCACATCATGTTATATGTCAGTAAAATAAGAATTTTCTTAAGATCATAGACTTTTAGAGCTGAACTTTAAATTCATTCTAATTCTACAGATGTAGTGACTGAAGACTGAAAAGGTAGAGTGAATCCAAGGTCACCTGGTCACTGCTGTGTGCAGCCTCTCATGGGCCACAAACCCATAATGGGCCCTCCTTGGCTCACGGCCTTGGTTTTCCTAGAATCTAAATACTTCTTTATATGATACTTCCTTTAATTAAGGATCAGTTAAGTATAACCAACTAAGCAGATAAAGTAATTTGAAGTGGATCTTTGTGTAATTGACAGTTGCTTCTATTAAGCATGGAATTAAAGAGGCCCATTACGTGGATAAAGGGTAGCACTCAATGATATTTGTATTAAATATTCATCTTTTTTTTTTTAATTCCAGTCACAAATGTTTGAGTGCTAGGGCCCATTCCAGATGCTAGGGACACTGAAGTAGATAAACAGAAAAGTTCCTTATTTATAATAATTGCTTCAAGTGCATTTCTTCATTCATCATCTAGCCTTAAGGCTTAAACTGCACTGATTAATTTTAAATATGTGTACCCAAATGGTTCAGACAATGACTTTAAAAGCTTGAAATTTGCGATGTCAAGTCATATAGGCAGATGCTTAGTGGTTAATGGGTTGGCTGATTATACCATAGTACATGGCTGAGGTTAACAGTACAGTCGCATATGGGTACTTGGTTTTGTTCTGATCCAGGCCCATAGATGCCCTCTCTGGCCTTGGCCATTTACAGGATGTTCACCACAAGAAAATGTTGATCAGCCTTTCTCAAAGATACACTTAGCACAGTTCATCTCATGTAATCTTAACCATGGTAATGCTCCCTTTCAGTTTCACAGACTTTATTTATTCACGGTATTTTTGTCAATAAGATATTGACAAAGAAGATCTTGGAAATCTGAGTTGAAAGGACCTATAGAGACTATTTCGTGAACTGGGGAATCTGTGTTCCAGAAATGGAGAAAGAATCTCAATGGTACACAGTAAGTGAGTTGAGTCAGGACCAGAAATGGGCTCTCCTGATTCCCTGTAATGTCTTTGCTACAAATAGCACCTGCCACGTGAACCCGAGAAATGAGCACGTGGAAAAGATATCTTTATTTTATAAATGATGACAATGAGGGCTGGGAAGGGAAGTGGCTTTTTCCAGCCACTGAAATGGGTTAGGCTTCCTAACCCTGGTGATACATTCCCATGAGTAAGAAGACCTGGGGATTATATACAAGCCCAGAAACTGATGTCAGAAAGGCTTTGATCTTAATACAGTGTAGGTAAGTTTCAGAGTACTGGTTTTTGAATCCATCCAAATCAGGTTTGATTCCTGGCTCTCCCGCCTCCCAGCCTTCTATTGTCTTACCTTGTAGTCTCTCTGTGTGAGAGGCACTGAGACTACATGGACTGGGAAGGTTTGCTAAGCCCAGTCCCCCAGCTGTCCCCACCAAGGCTCCAGGCATATGAATGAAACCTCTAGGACCTTCCAGGATAGCCCAGCTGCCAACTGAATACCAGAAGAATCACCCAGCCAAGCCCCACCCAAATTCCTGATCCTCAAAATTATAAAATATAATAAAACACTATGATTTTTAAGCCAATAATCTTAGGGCTGATTTGTTATGCTGTAGTAGATAACCAGGACACCCTTCTATTCTCAACACCTAGCACAATGTTTGAAATACAGTAGACACTCAATAATTATTTTTTTGAATGATGGCCATAGGAGAACCCCAGAGAGAGAGAGAAGAATTCACATTTACTGAATTCCTGCTGACTCTGTGCCAGGCACCCAACTCTTTGCAACTGCTTTATAAGGGCTGCTTGACTATTATCCTCAACTTGTAAATGCATTTCAGCATTTACAAGATATTCAGATATTAAATAATTTGGCCAAATTATTATTAAATAATAATTTAATAATAATTATTATAATATATTATATAATTATAATAATAAATAAATAAATTTAATAATCTTAATAATTTAATAATTATTAAATAATTTGGCCAAATTTAATTATTCAGATACTAAATAATTTGGCCAAGGAGGTCACAGAAATAGGAATAGAAAAAACTCAGATTATATTTCTGTTATGGTCTTAACTACTATGCTTATGCTGTTCCTAGATAGTAAACGCCAACAGAAAGGGAAGCATTTGGGGAGCTCTGGTAGTTGGGTGGGGAACATGTATGTTATACCACAGTCATAGAAGAAATAAAAAGTACAGCCCACACTACAGATATATAGATATTGAGCCTAGCTTCAGCCAAGCTAACGGTACTCTTTCTTCTTAGAGTCCCTTGACCTTGACTCTTATGTCAGATTATATAGCCCATTTGAGGGGAGGGCTTTGCAGTTAGACCTGGATTCAAATAATTGTGTCACATATTTCTTGTAGATTTTTTAATGTCATTTAGTTGATGTAAGTCTCTGTTTGAGAAATTAAAGCGAGGCTAATTTCTCAAACTGTATAGTGGATATCTTTCAGTGCTGGATCATCAGGTGGAAGAAGATTAAATGGGGTGATGATTGTGCTCTTATTGTCCCCCTAAAACCAGCTTCTGTCTCATCTCTCCCAAGAAATTTCACTGAGGAGCACTGATGTCTTACTGTTCTAAACTCCTCTTTTAGCCATATTATTCCCTTACTGAATACTTACTGTGTACCCATTCTGTGCCAGTTGCTAGAAATATGATGGTCCTTGTCCGCAGGGGGATTAGAGTTGAGAGCTTAAGAGTACAAGGCAGCTTATGCTCTTTTTTTCATTTGTGTTCACCTCCCCAGTCAATTTAATGAACTTACTGAAGGCAGATATCTCTAAAGTCTCATCCTCTTCATTTCCAACACTGCCTCCCTGGTCCTCGCAGCCATTCTTTCTTACCTGTTTGACAAAAGCCTCCTAATGGGTCTGTCTCACTGCATCTTCACTGACCAATTCACTCTCAGTGCTGCAGCCCAAGTGTTATTTTTGGAAGGCAAATTTAATCAACCATTTGCCCTACTTAAAATACCCCACCTACCCAATGACTCTAATTTGCTCTTTGGCTATAGAATAAAATCTACAACTTGGTCCGAATGGCCCCTGTGGTTTGGCCCTGACTGCCCCCTCAAGCCTCATTCTGTGTGACTCTTGATGGATCATACCCTTGTGGTAGTTGTGTTCATATGTTCCACATCCCATCTTCCATGAGGTTATTCTTAATAGAATAATATTTTTCCCTCTCTGTCTAGGTCTTGTCAGAGCCTTATGAAAACCCAGTGGGGCTCACTTAATAAGTTAGCCAAGGGTTAGTCCTTGGAAAAGATTGGTGCTCATTCTATCAGTGTTTTTAGAACCTTAAAATTTGAGAGCAAAAGAAACTATACTGCCACCTCTGCCAGGCTTTGTTTCATAAAGAAGTAAACTGAGGAGAGATGAGAAAGCATATTCCAAAGGCTACAAAGTAACAGTATGGTAGAAGAATGAGAATGCCAATGAAATTAATACATTTCTCTTCCAGAGGGTATAAAGTACACTCAGCATTTCTCAGATATGTATGTTACTCCTGGCTGTAGTATGAGTATCACTGGAAAGTGTTGGATTTAAGCCTTGGCCACCAGTGCCTCAATTTGCAGTTCAGACACTACCTAGCAATTCATTGCCATCACCTTTTCATTGTTGAACCCACTGAAAATGTATCTCATTCACATAAAAAGAAAAATAATGGTCAGTGAACATATATGGAGATGTTTAAGCTTATTACTTAACAGGGAAATGTATATAAAAGCAACATCCAGAGTGCATTTTTCACGTACCAAATTGGCAAATTTTAAAAAGATGGATCATATCCAGAGCATTATCTTTAGGATGTGGAGAAATAGTGCTTTTTTTTTTAAATTATACTTTAAATTCTAGGGTACATGTGTATAAGGCACAGGTTTGTTACATAGGTATATATGTGCCATGTTGGTTTGCTGCACCCATCAACTAGTCATTTATATTAGGTATTTCTCCTAATGCTATCCCTCCCCCAACCCCCCAGCCCCGACAAGCCCGAGTGTGTGATGCTCCTTGCCCTGCGTCCAGGTGTTCTTATTGTTCACTTTCCACCTATGAGTGAGTACGTGGTGTTTGGTTTTCTGTTCCTGTGTTAGTTGAGAATGATAGTTTCTGGCTTCATCCATGTCCCTGCAAAGGACATGAATGCATCCTTTTTTATGGCTGCATAGTATTCCATGGTGTATATGTGCCATATTTTCTTAATCCAGTTATCATTGATGGACATTTGGTTTGGTTCCAAGTCTTTATAGTAGCATGATTTATAATCTTTTGGGTATATACCCAGTAATGGGATCACTGGGTCAAATGATATTTCTAGTTCTAGATCCTTGAGGAATCGCCACACCGTCTTCCACAGTAGTTGAACTAATTAACCAACTGTGTAAAAGCATTCCAAGAAATAGTGCTTTCATATACTGTTAATGAGAATGTAAATCAGGAAAACCTTTGACAAAATCTGTCATGTAAAACCCTTTGACCCAGCAATCCTACTTGTTGGGCTCTCTTCTCCTAAAGTACTTGTGTAGGATTAAGAGTAGTTTATAAGATGATTCATTGCAGATTGCATGTAATTGTGAAAAATAAGAAGCAAATTGCAAATCCCTCACAGGGAACTAATTAAATTAGGGTACATCTACTTCATGGGTTGAATATAACTAATTTTAATAAGAACATCTATATGTACCAGCAAGTTTTAGGGGGAAACAGTAAGATATGTACCAAAAACAGTGAGATGGCATATATGAAAGTGGAATCAATAAGGGATGGTGAAAGTGGATGTTTCATGTTTTATATATTTTTGTTGTTTAAAAATTTTATGAAGCATGCCTTCTATAAATAAAAACTTAAAGCTTTATGGGGAAAAAATGAAGAGAATTTAAGAGGACCCCAATCTTCTTCCTAATTAACTTAGTTACGTTCTGACCTGGATAGAACATAGCAACTGCTGGAAACCTAAGGAAAGTACTTGATTAGAAATTTAGTGCTTATAAAATACTGCCATGTATTGGGGAAACCTGCTGATTTCAGCAGTTAGGACACCAGGAGAAGAGTTGATTGGCAGTTCGCAAGTAGCTTGTAGGGTGTAAGTTGGCAGAAATGCAAGCCACACAAGGTATACAGACATGCTGTTGGATCTTTCAAACCTAGGGATGGCAACATCATAGTCTGTAAATTCTATTCAAGTTAAGTCCAATTTTTCTATCTCCCTAAGTAATGGAGTTGCTTCTTCTGCACTCACTTGCCTAATTCTCTCGCATTCATACTGTAACTGCAGACCACTTGCATTCGTTTTCTATTGCTGCTGTAACAAATTACTATAAACATAGTGTCTTAAAACAACATCACAAATGTATGACATTATAGTTCTGAAGGTCAGAAGTCTGAAATGGGTTTTATGGGGCTCAAATCAAAATGTTGGCAAAACTAAATTCCTTCTGGAGGCTCTAGGGGAGAATGTGTTTCTTGTCCTTTCCAGCTTCTAGAGGCTGCCCACATTTCCTGGCTCAAGGCTGCATCACTCCAAATTCTGCTTATGCTATCACATCTCCTCTTCTTGCTCTGACCCCCCTGCCTCCCTCAAATAATCCATGATAATCTCTTTATCTCAAGATGCTTAACTTAATCACATCTGCAAAGTCCTTTTTGCCATCTAAGGTTTTGTATTCTCAGGTTCCAGGGATTAGGACATGGACATTATTCTGCCATGCCACCTATTCTGTTAGCAGATCCTCAGTGACTAGCAGGGTGACCCAAGAGAAGTCATCTTTGCTTGCTCTCTCAACAAATTTGAAATTACGAACCTGTAGCTATCACTGCCTTCCTACAGCACCCCATGAGACAGGGATAATTTGAGAGATGTCAGACTTGAAGAGATATCATTTTAGGAGAAGAGTGTATGCAAAATTACTGGTGATGGCATGAATTATATTACCAGTGATACTATCAACTTTGATTTTTCTCCATTTCTAAGGAGATGTGAACTGCTTAGTTCTGCTGTCATAAGGGAAGGGACTATTGCTTTAGGCCCTGGTCCAGTGTTTTCCCACGCAGTCATCACTATGGATGCTCATTGTCTTGTTTTTTGTCCTATTGTGTAAGGCAAGGTTATATATGGAGTATTTTAGAAGGAATTAAATTATCAGATACTCACTAACATAAGACATCCCCCCATAAAGTCAATTGATGATGCTGAGTTATCTCCCAAGTTATCAATACAGTTTTAAATGCCCCAGAAAAGAGTGTGAATGGGACTGAGGAATATCATTGCACAAATATATAGTAATGGGGGAAAAAAGAAATGGAAAATTACAAGGTGTGGACAAAAGATACTGCTGTAAATATTAATGCAGTGGTGCTCATGTGCAGTATTTTTGCTGCATCCAACATCCTGTGATGCTATGTCCTGGATACCCCAAATAGCAACCCTTTATATACTCATGGTTTAAAAAAAAATTATTATTATTATTCTATGTGATCTTTGTGCTAACCCTAAGATGCTGGCTGGGACTCATATCTTTAACATACAGAGCAGAGAAATGAGGCTCTGAATCATTGTTCAAGGTTTAATCTCCCTAAGAAGTGAATTATGACTTGAACTTGTGTTACCTGCACCTCTATTTTCTTATCTTCAAAATAAAGATTAAGAAATGGGATTTTTTTGAGAAATAAATATTAATATTTGTAAAGTGCTTAGAATACTTCCCAACACATATAAACTCTAAATAAATGATATATAAACTAAATGCAAACTTAGAGCTCCTTTGCATGTATCATCTTATAACTAGAAATTTCTTGAATAATAAAATCACCATTAAGGAGGTAGTGATTGTATGAATAATGGGTTAATAATAATATATATGCAAACTTTACTCCATTTTAACAATATGATCCTTCGCACCTCTAGAACTCTCAATCAAAATTAGATGTCTCTTCTGCTTCTTTTGTTTTTGTTTGGCTTTAGCAGTTATTTGTTTCTAGCCATTATTGTGTGATGATTTAATCAGTAACTGTACTTTCCGTTTGACTCTAAGCTTCAAGAAAGCAAAGTCTAGTCCTTACTTTTCACTGTTGTATTTAATAGCACCTAGATGCTACCTGGTAGATTCTCAGATATTTAAAAGAATGGACCAGAAACTGAATCAAATTAAGTTATCATGTGCTGTGCTCCCATCTGCTATGTTTTTATTCCCTAATGAAATTGTGGCATAAAATTAACCTCAAATGTTGGGAAAATACTCCAATTTACAACTTTCTTTAATATGTATCTTGAGTCATTAGATTAACTGCCAACTCATATTCGAGGTTATAAAATGCTTTCACAGTCATTTATCTCTTCTCTTGGAGCCTCACTGTAGTTCTTAGAGATAACTATGGATGGTTTTGTCTCTCTTTTTAGAGGTAATACAACAGAAGCCCCAAGAAAGAAAATGTCTTTTCCAACGTCATAAATCTCGTCCATGTCAGAAATAAAACTAGGCAACAGATCATTCACATCTTTTATAGTAATAATAAAACTGTATTGATGATTAGTAGTCAGGATTAAGCTAGTGTGTGTGTGTATGTGTGTGTGTGTGTGTGTATTCATGTAATGCATTCAACAGTTAATTAGATGGCATTGCCACCACTTTACAGATAAAGAAAATGGGACAGCTGACTGGTTAAAATTTGTGCAACTAATCATTTCTAAATGTTGGAGCAGAAGTGAAACCTCTGGAACCATGTCTGCATGGTTTCAGAGCCTGAGATTTAAGCCACCATACTGCACTTCTTTCCTTCTCAATGTGATTTTATTTCTACTACAAGATGCTGACTCCCCTGTGCCCTTTCTTGACAGTTAATGAGTTTATTGCCTTATTCCCTATTGTATGAAGTCCTACTTGTTTTCACTTTTCCTATTTTTATTCTGTTCTGACCTCTGGGAATAACGTTTAGCAAAGCTGGGATAACCTACCTTCCCTAGCTGACAGACAAAAAGAGAAGATGCCTTTCAATTACCATCACTTAACTAGTGGAAGCCAGGTTCTTTGAAAAGAGTCTGTAATGAGTTTTCATAGGACAAAGGAAATTATCCAAAATATAGCACATTTCGACAGTGAAACCTGCTTATGAATAGATTGCCCTTAGCAATTGTCAGTACATAGCATTTAATAATCCCCATGGTACACATGTTCAGTGGAGACCTCTTAGTGCTTGCTCCTGGAAGATTGTGACACTGTTTCCATTTTCACATCTGTGTAGGGCTTGGGGTTGAGAGGTATGGCAGGATACTACAGCATCAAAGAAGGTTAGAGCTGAAAGAGAACTTAAAGCAGACCTAGTAGAAGACAATTTTTATATCACTGCTGCATCCCTCACACTTAACACAATATTTAAAACATAAAAGATACTCAATAAATATTTGAAATTTTTTGAAATAGACTATAGCTAACAATAATCTATTCTATATTTCAAAATAACTAGAAGAGAATAATTCAAATGTTTCTAGCATGAAGAAAAATATATTTGAGGTGATAAATATCCCAATTACCCTACTTTGATCTTCACACATTATATAAATGTATCAAAATATCACACATACCCCCAAAATATGTATATTATATATCAATTAAATAGATAGTTAAAAATTAAAAACTGAAAAAGAAATTTGTTGAGTTGATAAATGAAGACCATTTTACAGATAGAGAAATAGAAGCTTGGACAAAAAATGTAATTTACCTAAACTCACTCAGAAAATCAGAGGTAAAAGTCATGTTTTATTACTTTTATTTTTCTCACTTACTGTTTTAGTCCATTAACTTGGTTATGCCTTCAGAAGTGGAATACTTAATTAAATACAGAACAGAATATGGGAAGGAGTAAGATGTGGTTCCTGATCTCTACATCTACTGGGGGAAATGAGACAGGACAGCAAGTATTTGGGTAGAAAATAATTAGTGATTCATCCTAAAAAGCCTTCACACCTACACATTCCAAGATGCACGTATAAGAGATTTGTTGAAAGCCCTTAGGATACTGAAAAAGTATAGAACATATGCCTATCAATAGGTCAAATACAAGACAAACTGTAACACATCCATATTGGAGATCACTACTTGACCATTAAAATTTATGACACGATGTATAGAAACTGACATAGAAATCTCAATGTAATCCAGCATACAAACAGAACCAAAGACAAAAACCACATGATTATCTCAATAGATGTAGAAAAGGCCTTTGACAAAATTCAAAAGCCCTTCATGCTAAAAACGCTCAATAAATTCGGTATTGATGGAACATATCTCAAAATAGTAAGAGCTA